>NW_020946557.1:5437284-5477955 GCF_900497805.2 Vombatus ursinus | reverse complement strand
AGCCTGGGGTCAGGAAGACTCATCCTCATGAGTTCAAATCTGGCCTCGTATACTTCCTAGCTGCATAACCATAAGCAAGTCACTTAACCCTGCCTTCCGCAGTTTCCTCATCTGTAAAATGAGCTGTAGAAGGAAATGGCAAACCACTCCATTATTTTTGCTGAGAAAAACACCAAATAGGGTCACAAAGAGTAAGACATGACAGAAATGAATTAACAACTCTGTGACAAGCACTGGGATACGAACTTTATATAATCATACATCATTCGATCTTCACAACAAATGTGGAAGGTAAGCACTATTATTATCCTCATTTTACAGCTGAGGAAAGTAAAGCAATCCAAGGGTAAATGCCTTGCCCAGGGTCACACAGCTACTAAATGTCTGAGCTCAGATTTGAATTCAGGTCTTCCTGACTCCAGGAACATTGCTCTATCTACTATGCCACATAGCTGAAGTAATATGGCTTACAAAATGTTGAGGAGTAAATAAGACAAAAAATACAGTGGGAGATAGAATGATAGGTTATAATCAAATAGAGAATTGTGAGTTTGGTTTTTTTTTTGTTAAATAGGTAGAACATTTATAAAGTGACCCCTTGGCAAGTCACTTAATCTCTATTTTCTTCAGTTTCCTCACCTGTAAAATGAGGATAAAATATAGCACCTACTTGTCAGAGCTGTTGTGAAGGTCAAATGAGGTAATATTTGTAAAGCACTTAGTATAGTTTCAGGCACATAGCAGGTGTTACGTAAATGTTTATTTTCTTTCTCCTACTCTTTGCTTTTCCCCTTCCCTTCATCTTGTAATGATGAGAACCAGGATGTCACTGTCCCTATGTGACTAAGATCAAATGAAAGAATAGATTGTGGAATTTAAGCATAATAAGAAATTGAAAAGGAATAGCTAGATATCACAGTGAATAGCGTCCTGGGCCTGGAGTCAGGGAGATGAGTCTTAGGGAGTTCAAGTCTGGTCTCAGACGCTTACTAGCTCTATGACTCTGGGAAAGTCATTTAACCCTGTTTGCCTCAGTTCATCATCTGTAAAATGAGCTGGAGAGGGAAAGGGCAAACCACTCCCCTAAAAGGGAAAAAACCCCTAATAAGATCACAAAGAGTCAGACATGATTGAAATGACTCAACAACAACAAAAACAACAACAATGAGCTATTAGAAGGTTAAAGAGTCTGAGGTAACATCAAGATGAATATTGAAGTCTGTTAGTGTTAAGGAATTGGAGAAAAGAAGAAAAGAATGAAGCAGTTGCTGGACTCTGAGAAAAGGGGGCGGTGGTGGGAATGACCTAGGTCAACAAAAATAGTAAGAAGGAATAGGATTTAGCAGTATTAGGACTCAAATTATGCCACAAAGTAGAAATCATTAAAACTAATTGGTACTGGTTAAAACATAGAAAAGATGCCCAATGGAATTAGATTAGGCAAACAAAACCCCAAAGCAATGATTCGTAATGACATAATGTTTGACAAATCCAAGGATGCCAACTACTGGGATAAGCACTCAATAGTGACAAAATCTTTCAGAAAAATTGGATACCAATTTGGGGGAAATTAGGGTTAGCAAAAATTATAGACTGTATGCCAAAAAGGTCCAGATAGAAACATGACCTAAGCATAAAAGGTCACATCATAAATTATTTTGAGAAGATTGAAGATGCTTTTCACAACTCCAGGTAGTTGCCAATTTCTTGACCAAACAAAGGATAGAGTTGAACTTAAAAGATAAGATGTAGAATTCTGAATAAATAAAACGTAAAAGTTTTTGCACAAATACAATCAATGTCGTTACAATTAAAAGGAAAGGAGCTAACTAGGAAAAAATAGGATATTTCTCTGAAAAAGATGTGTTATCTAAGATATATGGGGAATTTATATAAACATATAAGAACATGAACCATCACCCAATAGATAAATGGTCAAAGGATATGAAAGACATTTAGCAAAAGAAGAAAGGAAAGTTATCAGAACCATATGAAAAATTCTACAAATCTCTAAGAATAAGGAAAATTAAATTAAAACTACTTTTAGGTTCAACCTCCCACTCATCAGATTGGAAAAGATAACATAAAAGAATAATAGCAATTATTGTAGGGGATATAGAAGTTTAGATATACTAATGTATGTGCTAATGGAACTATGAATTAGTTCAGTTATTCAGAAATTTGGCATATCTTTTGACCAAGTGATGATACTACTAGGCATACACCCAGAAAACATCAAAGAAAGAAAGAAAGGACTTAAGTGTACAAACATATTTACGATGACACTTTTTTTGGTTAACAACTGAAATCAAATAAGGTAGCCCTATGTCAGGGATTTGTTGAACAAACTATTTTAAATCTATATAATGAAATATTATCTCATTGTAGATGACAATGGGACGGATTCAGAGAAATCTGGGAAGAGTTAAATGAATTGAGACGAAGTAAAATGACCAGAATTAGAATAACTTATACAATAGCCATAATAAAGTAAATTAAAACATTAAAATGTTTAACAATTCTGATCAATGAAATGAATAATCACAAATTCAGAAGAATTGTGGAACATACTTCCCACCACTGTGAGACATATTTACACACATGACCAATGTGTAAATTTGTTTTGCTTGAATGTACTTATTTGTTGCAAGGGAGTACTACTTATTTATTAATCTTTTTGTTTGGTTATTTAGGAAAGAATTATGGGGAGAGTGGATGGCTAGTAGTAGCTATAAAAAAAAAGCCTGAATAAATTTTCAATGAAAAGTTTAAAAATACACAGATGAGAGTATAAAAAAATTAGGGAGTAGGCAAAGGCAAAAAGGACTGTGATGGTACCACATTGTATTCAGTTTAATACCTGATTTTAAAAAGGCAAGCTGTGCATAACAGAGAATCATGGTTTCATATAAACTCCTTTTTTGTATAAGGAAATGTTCATTTGCTTAAAATTGTCAAATTTGTTATAAAAAAGAAACATCATGAAAAAATGTAACTATATTAGCATATCTGTAGCTTGTCTCTGTTAAATGATACTTCATTAGTAACGAATATAAATCTATTGCGCCTGTTTTGTACAGTCCTCTGGATAGTCATAAATAGATTTTAATCGTCGAATGTAATGGGCCATGAGCTTTCCCAGACTTGATTAAAAAGTTCCTAAAGAATAGATACATTCTTCCTCAGCCCCTGAAGTAGCTCATCTTTAAGATAATTCTCAATCTTTAGAATAATGTTTCTTGTCAAGGAATACTATGCAAAAACAGACCTCTTTCAAATTAGGTTTTCCTCAGGTAAGTTATAGTATATGAATTATAAAGAAAAAAATAAGACTAATGATAGAGGAATTTTTTTTGTTTCTCTCTACTACTTTTGCTTTTTAATAGTACAATTTATTGGGTAGTGGGACCATTCTCTCTTCTCTCTTCCAAACCATTCTTCAATTCTACCACCACTGGAATTATATTCTTTGTTCATATATGTATGACCATATCATTCTTTTACTCAAGTTTTTTAAGCTCCCCATTAAATGAGAAATATTCGAAGTCCTTTTGCAGTCTAATGCCTTCCTACCTTTCAAAATTGACTTGATATTTTTCACCCTGATGTTCTCTACACTTTGACTAAAATGGATTGATGATTACTGATGTTTACAAAGCATTTTAAAGTTTGCAACACACTCATTTGAATTTCATTTGCTTTCATTGTTCCTGTGCATAAAATGGTCTGTATTCCCTTTCCTTCTTCACTTGGTGAGTTCTTAAGTCATCTGTTAATGACTAACTCAAAGTCCACCTCTTCTAAGAAACCTTCCTGGATGCATCTGTCAGCAATGCCCTTCTCCCTTGGGACTTAACCAGCATTTTGTTCTGCTCATTCTTAATGTGCTTATCATGCAAAGTTGTGTTTTGTCCATGTCCTAGTATTGGTCCCCTGCTAATTAGTAGCTGCTAACTCCATGAGGTCAGAGTCCATGTTTTCCCTGAAGTTCATACCTCCTCTAGTGTCTAGCAAAGCACTCTGCTCACAGTAAGCAGTTAATACTGTTTATTGAATTATTTAGTGAACAAATGACCAGACCCTAGGAATATACAGCAGTGCTATTGTACGCAGCTAGTCAGACCCTAACTCTCGCTATTCAACAGTTAAAGGGCTAGAGGAACCCTGATGGGAAGGTTTATCGACATTACAGAACACTGAATGTAAAAGAAAAGATAATAGATAGAAGCATTTAAAGGAACAATGATTTCCTTTAATAAGAAAACATAAATAGCAGATTATTTAGATGACAGACTTTCAATGAAGAAAAAAAAGTATCGTACAGTTAGTTGTAAGGATGAGATAATGCTGAAAACATTTAAGGTATTTTTTTTTAAAGTTGATGCATTATGATTTAGCCCTACCTTTACCTACCACACTTTTGTCCTCCCCTTCCTACTCCCCACCCCCACATGGATTCTCTGGTGATTTGTAAGAGTAGTTGAAAGCCAAAGCAAGGAAACTATGCTTGTAAAGATGAGGGCAGAGCACAACTAGACAGAGCCTTCAAAGAATGAACAGCGATGCATTATCTTTACAAAGAGCCTTCCCTCTTGGGTGAATTGCCCCTTGCAATTTTGAGCTCACTAATCCTTACAATATCCCTTTGAGGCAAATGTGCTTAGATTGAACACATTTTTAAAGAATCCAGTACAGCTTTCCTTACCCTCCCACATCTCCTCCATTTTTGATAAGCATAAGGAATATATTCTTGGGGATATAGGCTAAAGCAGGCATAATAAGAGGTCACAGAATATAATAGTTTGGTTCTACAAAGAAATTTCACATACTTTATGTCTCTTTATTTTCACAGCCATCCTGTGAGGTGGGTTGCAAAAATATTATTCCCACTTTTTCAGATGAGAAAGCTGAGGTTCAGAGAGACTGTGACCTGGAGTCATGCAATCTTGATGTTGGAGGGGACCTCTGAGGTTATTTATTCTAACCACTACCTAAATTAGGCATCCTGTCTATAACATCCCTGACAGGTGGTTATTTAGCCTCCACTTAAACACCTCCAGGGATGAAAATTTTACTATTACCTGCATGGAATGTTCTATTTTTAATTAACTTCACTTATTAGGAAGTTTTGTCATGTTAAATTACAAGTTATTTTTATATAACTTCTATTCATAGGTTCTAGTTCCATAATTGCGAAAAAGTTGAGCAGAACAAAATCTCTTCCATACGACATTTCTTGAAATACTAGAATATAGCTATCATGATATTCTCCAGGCTAAATATTTCCATGGAATCACAGAATTTTAGAATTGGATGAGTTCATAGCTGCTATACAGAAATCATTGGTGAGATGCCCAGGAGAAACACAAGAACTCAAAGATCATTCAAAGTCAGACAGTTTATTACTCACAGACATGCAAACCTGAGGCTTCCAAGCTCTTCAGGCAAGCACAGGTGGTGGCATAGGCATATGGGAGGTGGGGCAAATGTGTACCAGACTCAGGAGCCCAGAAAGCTGTGTCTCTGTCCTTATATCTGATTGCTGTTGCTGGGCAAATTCACAGGGACCAAAATGGAAGAGGAACCTTAGTGATCTTAGGGAATAGGCAAGTTCCCTGGACTTTTTGATCACAGGGAGATTATGATTAGTAAAGTTTTCTAAAATGAATATGATTAGGCAAACTTTGCAGACCTTGTCAAATAAAATTGGCTTAAACCAGTTTTGGAGTACATAGGAACTTACTAGTGCATGGCGGGGTTAATTTATGATCAAACATAGAGTTAATTATGTCAGACGGAGCCTAACAATAGGCCAATCCTCACAACTACAATCTATACCTACCCAAACATAGAGTAATATAATCAATAGGATATTGTGCAGCCTCTGTTTGGAGGCCTCCAATGAAGGAAAATCCACTACCATGAGAGGCAGCCTGCTCTACTTTATCATTAGGAAACTTTTCCTGACAGTAGTCTTAAATTTTCCTCTTTGCACTTAGACTTTTTGTTCATGTTACTGTCTTTTAGAGCCCAATAAAATAAGTTTAATCCTTTTTTTCAGTTAAAATGGATTCCGTGATGCTTTTATTCTCCAAGCTAAATATTTCCAGGTTTTTCAACTTTTTTCGGCAATGATCTTTTTTTTTTTCAGCCAAAGACAAGGTTTATTAAAATATCCATCATATTGGGCAGACTCTAAAGGAGTCTGAACATGGGTAAGCAGTGGCTAGATTATAAGAATCTGAGCTGTGGCTAGATTATAAGAATTTGAGCTGTGGCTAGATTATAAGAATCTAAGCCTTGGCTAGATTTTAAGAATCTGAGCATCTTAATGGAGACAAGATGGACCTTATATACAGAAAGACTGTGGGAGGGATCTAGGAGTGGCCAAGTAGTCCATGAGGTAATAGAATCCCCTAGGGTGGGAAATGGAGTCTAGGTGGGACCAACGGTGGGAAATGGCCAGGGGACATAGGGAGGCAAGACAATAGGGGAGATTGGATGTCCATGAGGTAATAGAATTCCCAAGGGTGGGAAATGGAGCCTAGGTGGGACCAAGGGTGGGAAATGGTCTGGCGCCATAGGGAGGCAAGACAATGGAGGGGAGATTGGGTGTAGCCACAATGAAAGACCAGTTGATGGAACTATAGCCACCAGAGTTTTGGCCCTGTGGGAAAGTCCAGGGTTTTTCCTTTCTGGACCCAGATTCCAACCCCATCATTCCCCCCTCAAACAAATAGGAACCCAAATTCTTTTGGAGTAAGGGGCAAAGGTCTCGGCTTCTGAAACTGCTTCCTGCTGCCAAGGGGTGTAGAGCTGTCCCTGCCTTGAGGGGGTCCCAATGAGGAGGTTGACTGGAACCGAGCACAGGCTGCATCCAGGGAACAGTGGGAGACATTGGTTGGTACTTGATGCTTGCTACCAACTGTGGGTGAATGGCCTGTAATCTGAAAGACACAAATCTGACAGAAAAGACTGCAGGGCCCAAATTTAGGGCCCAACTTTGAGAGGATAAAACATCCTTAGCTCTGCTTAGATTCAGATAATTCAGTTTTCCAATCATATAGTATCAAATCCACTTCATAGCCAGAGTCAGGAATAGCCAAGTGGGTAACATTCCCTTTCAAAGGAACATAATGGGGAAACTGAGCCAGGAGGATCCCATCTTAGACTGAGGCTAAAATTGTCCTCTCAGCTTTTCCCAGTGCTGACTTCCCACCAGCATCACCTTCTCTGAGTAGCTTGTGACATTTCTCTCAGATGATGGATTACTGATTATCAAGGGATTATGACCCATCAAACAACTCAAAATAAAATCTTATGAGCTTTTACCTCAAACAGCAAGTTTTACTAATCACAGCTTAGGAAAAACTTATCTCAAAACTTAAATTTATCCTAATGTAAAAAGCCAATCATTAGAGATTTCTATACATTTGCAAATTCTCAGCAAGCCATGCATAACCCAAACAAACTTTTTGGCTAGTTTACACATTAAAACAATAACCAACAATAGTAAATTATTTTAGCGGTAATCAAATTATGAAAAGTTGCTTAACATAAGTGATGCAGAAAGTTCACCAATTTGAAATGTGAAACAAACCCATTACCAATCAGGTGACTTCAGTTTTGTTAAATGCACTTCCAAATTACTTTACACAGAGAATCAACGTCTCATCATTAACAGTTAAAACTATAAATTTAAAAGAACGTGCTAATCCAAGTTTGGAGGCTAGCTTCATTACCTTGAGCAGGATGTGCTGAACCTGGGTGATGCTTCCAGGCAAAGGCTGCCATAGGGCCCAAGCCCATTGCCAGTGGGGCCCATGCTGTGGCTGCTGCCCCTCCCCCTCCTTCCTTTTGCCCAGGTGGGGGAGGGCGAAATCAAAAGTACTCAAGCGAAGGGAGTGGAGGAAAAGAGTGACCAGGGTTGTAAGGAGGAGTTCTAAACTCCTTAATGATCAATCACAAAACCTCCAGAATCTGCCAAGATATTTTCAGGTGTTCTAACTTTCCCCTGTAACCTCCATGAAGGAGAATTCAGGGGCATAGAGGGAAGGGAAGTAAGCCTCAGGGAACCAAAAAGCAACTGCTGTTTTCCCCAATTCCCTAGCGTCAAGGGAATTCAAAGATACGCTTCCAGATAGGGCATCCATCCTTGTCCTCTATGCTGTGGAAGGTGTACCCAGGTCCATGGCCTTGAACCAACTCAGTGGACTGAGAGCCTGAGAGTGTCAGGCTGAGTGCAAGACAGCCTCATAACTGTCTGCCTGAAAAGCACCTCCAAGCCTTGGTGCTTGGAGAGCTATCCCAACTGCAGAGCAAGAAAGGGGGTGGGGAGGCCTACATACCTTACAGTCTTGGCTGGAGAAGAACTTGGGGTTAGGCAGTTTCCCCTTACAGGCCACCAAAATGATGCAGTTTAGGGGTTCAGGGGTGCTGGGACCCCAAAATCACAAGACGTGGGTCCTGCCCAAAAGAATTTGACCCAAACCTTCTTTCAGCCAAAGACAAGGTTTATTAGAACATCCATCGTATTGGGCAGATTCTTAAGGAGTTAAGAGCTGTGGCTAGATTATAAGAATCTGAGCTGTGGCTGGATTATAAGAATCTAAGCCTTGGCTAGATTTTAAGAATCTCAGCCAGCAATGATCTTCATATTATAAGGGTGAATTTAGTTCATCATCTAGGTGTGACACTTTACCCTGTTGGAGTATCTCAACTGGTCATTCCTCTTCCTCTTAAGAGAAGGAATAATTGTACTTCTTCAGGATGTTTTTCTTTTTTTATCTATTTTTATGCCTTTAATTTTTTCTTCTTGTCTTACTGTTGTTGCTAGCATTTCTAGAATTATATGAAATAATTATGGGGAGAGTGGATACCTTTGATTTTCTCCCATTTTTATTAGGAAAGTTTCTAGTATATCTCCATTATATATGATGCTTGATTTTGGTTTTAGCAAGATGATTTTTATGTTATTTAAAACTCTCCCTTTATACCTATACTTTGTAAGGCTTTTAATATAAATAAGTGCTGTATCTCATCAAGGCTTTTTCTGCATCTATTGAGATGATCATATGGTTTTGGATATTCTGGTTTTTAGTATAATTAATTATGTTGATTGTTTTTCTAATGTTGAATGACCATTGCATGCCTGATATGGACCCTACTTGGGCATAAAAAATATGAGTGCTTAAATAAGTTGCTGTAATCTGTTTACCACTATTATGTTTAGAAGTTGTGAGTCAATGTTTATTAATGATATTGGTCTATAGATTTTCTTCAGGGTTTTTATCTTATCCTAGTTTAAGCATTGTGACTATATTTGCCTTAGGAAAATATTCTGGTAGGGTGTTTTCTTTCCCAATTTTTGAGAATAGTTTTTGAGTAAGAGTGTTAATTGTTCTTGAAGAGTTTGAATCTATCAGGACCAAGAGTTTTTTTTCTTTTGTAGTTCCTTTACTGCTATATCTATTTCCCTTTATGAGACTGGGTTATTAAGATCTCTATATGGTCTTCTGATATTTCAGGGTATTTAATAGTTTTGAAAATTTTCCTCTATTTCTTTTGTTTTCTCAGTTTTGTTAGCATAAATCTATGCGTAACATATTTTGATTATTATTTTAATTCCTTCTGATTTTGTTATGATTTTACCTTGCTCATTTGCCATTTAATTGACATGATTTTCTGCCCTATTCTTTTTAATCATATTAGGGCATATCCATTTTATTAGTCTTTTCAAAAACATAGCTTTCAGATTTCTTTTCAGATTTCTTTTAGATTCATTTCTATCTTTCTTCCTTACTTTTTATTCCTGGATTTATCTCAAAATCTCCTCCTTGAGTCTATACCCTCCCACCCTAGAGGTAAAAATTCCCCCCTGGAGCTCCAAATCTTCCCATCCTGGGTGGGGTAGAATGAGTGGATTTCTTAAGTACAAAATCCTCTAGATTATACCCAGTCCGAGGGCCCCATCTTCCTTCACAGAACATTTCTTTTTGATCATAGGAGCAGTCATTATTAGAACCTCTCTCACCATCAAAGCAAGGTCTCCCCCCCCCCCTTTTTTTTCAATCTTCCTCTATCCCCTGTACTTCTCCACAGACTATTCTCTGATACCATAGGTGTGACCTTTCCCTCATTGCTAGCCCTTTATTTGACCTGGGTACATCACACATTCTTCTATAACCCCTTGCTTCCCTTCTCCCTTTCCTTCACCCTCCCACTTAATAATGTGCCCTCCATCCAAACAAAATAAACAATTGATTCTCTGTCCATAATGCCCCAGGCCTCCCTCTGCAGTTATCTCTGCTGGATTTCACCTTTGCCTCTAATTGAGAATATTTAGAAAGAAGTCACTTACTGACTTCTCTGCCTATATACTTTATTTACTGTTCTTAGCCATTGCATTTAATTGATTCTTCTGCATTTTTGTTGCCTGGGATGTTCAAGATTCAAATAGTGACATCATTTCTTGTTTTGTTTCTAAAAATGTTTCAAAGACCTATTTATTATTCAACATATATCTTTTTTCATTTACGGTTAAGCAAGGTAGGTCACTCTGGGCTGAGTCTTGAATTCCATTGCTCTTCAGAACATATTATTCCATTTCTTGTATTTTCTGATGGGTGCAGAATAGTCTTATATTATTTGAGTTTTCTTTGTTTTTTATTTGAAGCTCTTTCTTTGCTCACAGAACTTGTTTCTGAATTGAAATGCTAAATTTAGTCACGCTGGATCTTGGCTTTTATAGGCATGGACATTTTTCTAGAAGCAAACTAAGAATTCTTTCAAGTGGAACCTCATTTTCTTTATTCAGTAGTTCTGGGCAGTTCTCTTGTATTAATTCTTGCATTGTAGTGTTAGGTTATATGTCTTGTCATGTTCCCTGCGTTATCTCTAGACCTCCTAGTTCAAGATCAGTGTGTTTTTCTTGGATAGGTATATTTTATTTTAGTCTTTTTTTATCTTCTATTTTCATTCTCAATCTACTGTTCTCTCTTTTGTTTCTTTGGTTAGACCTGCCATCACAGATTCCAGTTTATTTGTTTGTTTTTCTGTTCTGCCCATTATTTTTTCTGTGCAGGCCATAAATTCTGCTTTCATAATTCTTATTCTCTTTTAAACTACTCAGAAACAATGTGTTGTAGTTCCATGTTCTCCACACATTCCACAGGTCCTTTGCCTCATCAAAAATTGAATAGTTTTCCTTTGTTTTTCAGTATTTATTCATAGTTGCCTGAACTTGTTTACTAGATATAGAGGCGATATTCCCTTCAGTTGTTAATATTTTCTCTGTTCATTTTTCTGCTTATATTCAAAGTCTTGGCTTGAAATAGAACAAAACACCATACCTGACTTTCTCCCACCTCCACTCAAAGGTAGGTTAATTAGCCTCACATAGTGAGAGCCTGGAGAAAGCAAGGTAGCTATAGGAGCAAAAAATTGTTGATGGAGGGATCATCTTCTATATAATTTCAGAAGTTTTTAAGCAGACTGGTACCCAAGGGAACATACTTAAGTGTTTAATTGGTACCCAAGAGAACATACTTTTATGTTTACCTTTGATTTTAAGGGAAATTTGGTTATTCTTTTACTGACTTCCAATTTCACCCCACCAAATCACATAGTTTGGAAAACTCTAGAGACCAAGAGATTGTCTCGCACCTTGAGTTGAGTTGAGCCTTGAAAGAAGCTAAAGATTCTAAAAAGTTGAGATGAAGAGAGATATTATTCCAGGATAAGGATAAAACTTATACAAATCCACAGAGGCATGTGATTGATAAAGTTAAGGAATAGTGACTAGATTAGCTTGACTAGAAAAGAGAGAAGGTGATATTAAATAAGTCTGGAAAGGTAAGTTGAGTCATATCATGAAGAGTTTTAAAGATCAAGCTGAGGAGTCTCTATTTCATCTATAAAGCAAATAGAGGATGCTTGAAGTATCTTGGACACGGGACAGATCATATTTAGGAAGATTATTTTGGCAATTGTGTATATAGGAGAAAACATGACTGGAAGTTGGGAGAACAATTAAGAAGCTATTATAAGAGTCCAAGTGAAAATTAATGAGGGTCTGACCTATAATGGTTGCAATTTGATTAGAAAAAGGGGGTGGATGAAGGTGGAATTGTGGATATGGAATTAACAAAACTTGACAATTTATTAGAGATGGGGAAGGATAAAGGTACAGTAGCAGGTGTGTCTAACTGGAAGAAGGAAGGTTGCATTAAGCTGGTGGAATTTCTAAAGGTCAGTAACTAAAAATATAAAACAACATGGATAATTTCCAATTTGTGGTTTCCAAGTCAATATGCTATTTCCAAGGATCCAGAGGAAAGAGTTGAAGATGACTGCCAGCATGTGAATCTGGTAGACCAAAAGAAAAATGATGCATTCTCAGATAAATAGGAAGGTTTGGAGGGAGGATTGCTTTAGTGAAAAGATAATGAGTTTCATTTTGGAAACATTGAACTTTGAGTTGAGGTGCCTATAGCCATGCAGATTGACATGTTGGACAGGCAGTTTGTGATGTGAGATTGAAGCTCAGGTGAAATATTAGGAATATACGTATATGTAGGTATTATATATGTATATATACACATACACGTATGCTAATATATTTATGAACATATGCAATGTATATATATATGTATATATACATACATATATACATATATGTACATATTTTCCTATATGGTATATGTCTATTATGTGTGTACATAATGAATTTAGAAATGATAATTGAATAATAGGAGTTGATAATTTTTCTGAGTGCACAAAGAGTAGATAATGCTATCCAGGAAGAGCTTGGTTGATATCCCAATGCTTAGTATGATAGTAATTCAGTAGATACTGAAGAATAGTAGTGCAAGGAGAAGTGATAGAGAACAATGTTTTAGATACCAAAGGATGAGGGAATAAGATAGGGAAGTGAGTTGTCAACAGTGTCAAGAGCTTCAAAAAGGTCTAGTTCAAAGAGAATTGAGAAGAAGTAATTGTATTCTGCTGGAAAGAAATCTTGACAATCCCAGAAAATATTTTTATTAATTTATTTTGACTGATCAACAATCACTTTCATAAGCTTTTGAATTTTAAATTTTTCTCTTCCTCCTTCCCAAACTCCCTCACCTAGATGGCACACAATCTGATATAGGCTATACATACACATTCCTATTAAACATATTTTCACATTAGTGATGTAATTAAGAATTAGAACCAATAGGAGGAACCACCAGAAAGAAAAAAAGTAGCAAATAGTATGCTTTGATCTGTATTCCAACTCCATAGTTCTTTCTTCTTTGTGGATAGCATTTTCCATCACGAGGCCTTTGGAGATATCTTAGATCCTTGTATTGCTGAGAAGGGTTAAGTTTATCAATATTAGTCATCACACAACATGGCTGTTATTGTGTACAACATTTTCCTGGTTCTGCTCACTTCACTCAGCCTCAGTCCATACAAGTCTTTACAGGTTTTTCTGAAATCAGCCTGTTCATCATTTCTTATACCACAATAGTATTCCATTACATTTATATGCCACAACTTGTTCAGCCATTCCCCAATTGATGGGAATCTTCTCAATTTCCAATTCTTTGCCACCACAAAAAGAGCTGCTATAAATATTTTAGTATGTGTGGGTCCTTTTCTCATTTCTATGATCTCTCTGGGATATAGCCCTAGAAATGCTATGGCTGGGTGAAAGGGTATGCACATTTTTATAGCCCTTTGGGCATAGTTCCAAATTGCTCTCCACAATGGTTGGATCATTTCACAACTCCACCAACAATGCATTAGTGTTCCAATTTTCCCACATCTTCTCCAACATTTATCATTTTCCTGTTTTGTAGTCTTGGCCAGTCTGATAGGTGTGATGTGGTACCTCAGAGTTGCTTTGATCTGCATTTCTCTGATCAATAGTGATTTAGAGCATTTTTTCATTTTAGAAAATGCTCTATAGATGGCTTTAATTTCTTCATCTTCAAACTGCCTATTCATATCCTTTGACCATTTATCAATTGGGGAATGACTTGTGTTCTTATAAATTTGACTTAATTCTCTATATATTTTAGAAATGAGACCCTTATCAGAGAGACTGGTTGTAAAAATTCTTTCCCAATTTTCTACTTTCCTCCCAATCTTGGTTGCATTGGCTTTGTTTGTGCAAAACATTTTCAATTTAATGTAATCAAAGTTATCCATTTTGCATTTCATAATGTTCTCTATCTCCTGTTTGGTCATGAATTCTTCTGTTCTCCATAAATGTGATAGGTACACTATTCTTTGCTCTCTCAGTTTGCTTACAGTATCAGCCTTTATATGTCATCTACAAAGAGTGATAGCTTTGTTTCTTCTTTGCCTATTCTAATACATTCAATTTCTTTTTCTTCTTGTACTGCTAAAGCTAACTTTTCCAGTGTAATATTTAACAACAGTCGTGATAATGGACATCCTTGTTTCACCCCTGATCTTATTGGAAATGCTTCTAGCTTGTCCCCATTACATATGATGCTTGCTGAAGGATTAATGAAGATGCTATTTATTATTTTAAGGAAGACTCAATTTATACCTATGCTGTCTAGTGTTTTTAATAGAAATGGGCGTTATATTTTGTCAAAAGCTTTTTCTGCATCTATTGCGATGATTGTGTGGTTTCTGTTACTTTTGGTGTTGATATGATCAATTATGCTGATAGTTTTTCTAATATTGAACCAGCCCTGCATTCCTGGTATAAATCCCACCTGGTCATAGTGTATTATTCTTGTGATAAGTTGCTGTAATCTATTTGCTAATATTTTGTTTAAAATTTTTGCATCTATATTCATTAGGGAAATTGGTCTATAACTTTCTTTCTCTGTTTTGACTCTTCCTGGTTTAGGTATCAGCACCATATCTGTATCATGAAAAGAATTTGGTAAAACTCCTTCTTCATCTATTTTCCCAAATAGTCTATGTAGTATTGGAATTAATTGTTCTCTAAATGTTTGATAGAATTCACTTGTAAATCTATCTGGCACTGGAGATTTTTTCTTAGGGAGTTCATCAATGGCTTGTTTAATTTCTTTTTCTGAGATGGGGTTATTTAAGTATTTTACTTCCTCTTCTGTTAATCTAAGCACTTTATATTTTTGTAAATATGTATCCATTTCACTAAGGTTGTCAAATTTATTGGCATACAGTTGGGCAAAATAGTTCTTATTATTGTTTTAATTTCCTCTTCCTTGGTGGTAGATTCATTTTTTCATTTGGTTTTCTTCTTTCTTCTTTCAATTAAATTAACTAAAGGTTTATCTCTTTTACTGTTTTTTTTTATAAAACCAGGTATTAATTTTATTTATTAGTTCAATAGTTTTCATAATTTCAATTTTATGGATTTCTCCTTTGGTTTTCAATATTTCCAATTTGGTGTTTAATTGAGGATTTTTAATTTGTTCTTTTTCTAATTTTTTTAGTTGTATGCCCAATTTATTGATCTCCTCTTGTTCTATTTTATTTATGTAAGCATTTAGAGATATAAAACTTCCCCTAAGAACTGCTTTCGCTGCATCCCATACATTTTGGTATGTTGTCTCATTATTGTCATTCTCTTGAATGAAGTTATTGATTGTTCCTATGATGTGTTGTTTGACCCAATCATTTTTTAGGATTAGATCATTTAGTTTCCAATTATTTTTGAGTCTATTTTTCCATGGCCCTTTATTACATATAATTTTTATTGCATCATGATCTGAAAGGATGCATTTAATATTTCTACCTTTCTGCACTGGATTGTGAAGTTTTTATGCCCTAGTAAATGGTCATTTTTTGTGTATGTGCCATATACCACCAAGAAAAAAAGTATATTCCTTTCTATCCCCATTCAGTTTTCTTCACAGGTCTATCATATCTAACTTTTCTAATGTTCTATTCACCTCCTTAACTTCTTTCTTGTTTATTTTTTGGTCAGATTTATCTAGTTCAGAGAGGGGGAGGTTGAGGTCCCCCACTAGTATAGTTTTACTGGCTATTTCTTCCTGGAACTCCCTGAACTTCTCCTCTAAGAATTTGGATGCTATACCATTTGATGCATATGTGTTTAGTAATGATATTACTTCATTGTCTATGGTGCCTTTAAGCAGGATGTAGTTTCCTTCCTTATCTCTTGGATAAGATCTATTTTTGCTTTTGATTTGACTGAGATCAGGATTACTACCCCTGCTATTTTTTACTTCAGCTGAAGCATAATATATTCTACTCCAGCCTTTTACCTTTACCCTATGTGTGTCACTCTTTTTCAAATGTGTTTCCTGTAAACAACATATTGTAGGATTATGGTTTTTAATTCATTCTGCTATTCACTTCTCTTTTTATGGGAGAGTTCATCACATTCCCATTCACAGTTATGATTACTGTCTCTGTCTTTCTCTCTATCCTTCCCCCCACCCTATTTATGCTTTTCATTATATGAGTCTATGGTATGTTTCTTTTTGCTCATGGTGTTTGCTTTTTCCCTAGCCTTTAAAGAGATTGAGCTCTCCTGCTGTTGAATAGAGGGCACTGACTAAAGCTTCTTGTATTGGGAGCCTAGGTCTTGGTCATTGGTTTTGTGTGCTAGGGCCTCCAATGTTGGCAAATGGAGGCTGTAGAGTTCTGACGGTTTACCTGGTGTTGGGCTGGAATCAGCAAGGCTGAAACTCTAGGGCAAATCTATGTTGCTTGCTTTTCCTTTCCTTTCTCTTTCCTCAGCTCCTTTCAGATGGATGTTGCAGGGTGTTTATCCTCCTGGGGCCTTTTGTAGTGCTGCTTCCCTTATTTTTGGTGACTTACTGAGAGGCCCATTTGCTCTAGAATGCTAAGGCACCTGGTGGTTTTCTGAGCTGGTTTCCACTGGATTCCCTGCCCTCACTGAGGCACTCAGATGTCCAGGTGTTGTTATTTGCCTGCTCCACCACTTGGGTTTCAGGATCTCCTCCTGGTGTGCTACAGTGGGGCTTTCCACTAGCTGGCTGGGATGCCTCCTGTTTGGTACTGCTCCCCTCCCTTCAGGGCAAGAGGGGCCTTGAGGAAAGGAAAGTTGAGAGAGGTCAGATGATATGCCCAGGATCACATAGTTGCTAAGTGTCTGAGGCCAAATTTGAACTCAGATCTTCCTAATTCCAAGTCCAAAAGTTTTACTCAATATATTACATATCTACTTTATGATAAGTAAAAATATGATCCAGGTTTATCTAGATAAATTCAAATAACTAGTAAGAGATGAATATCTGGAGGTATTGAAAAAACTGATTGAACTGTTGCCAATAATCATTGAAAAATCTTGGCAAATGAGATGGAGGTTGCAGAGTAGCAATGTACCTATTGTTTTAGGAAGAAAGTAGTGTCTAAAATCTATAAACTGATTGAATTTTTTTTCTTAAGGTGATAGGATAGGGAGCAACTAGAGTTTATTGAGTAGTGGGGTGACATGGTCATACCTGTGGTTTAGGGTGATGGCATTTTTTGAAAAGGGGGTATATGCAAGAAACACTGGGAAAGTAGAAATCAATAGAATTTGATAATGAATTTCGTATTGTGGGGGAAACTGAACTATTTTTGCTTTTGCTTTGTCTGAGATGAGGATTGCTACCCCTGCTTTTTTTTTTTTGCTTCAGCTGAATCATAATATATTCTGCTCCAACCTTTTACCTTAACCCTGTGTTTGTTGTTCTTTTTCAAATGTATTTCCTGTAAAAAACATATTGTAGGATTATGGTTTTTAATCCATTCTGCTATTTGCTTTCATTTTATGAGAGAGTTCAACCCATTCACATTCACAGTTATGACTACTCTCTTTGTCTTTCTCTCCATCTTCCTCCCCCCCGTTTATGCTTTTCTTTCTCCTTTCTTCTTTTCCCACCTCACTAGTGTTTTGCTTTTGACCACCTCCTCCCTTTTCCCCTCCCTCCTTCTATTAGCCCCTTCCCTTTTCTTCCCCTTTATCCCTACCACTATTCCCTCTCTATTCCTAACTAATTATATTATTCCCTTCTTAAGCCAAATCTGATGAGAGTAAGGTTCAAACAATGCTCATACCCCTCCCTTCTTTCCCTCTGCTAGTAACTGGTTTTTCTGTCTTTTCCTGTAAAGTAATTTATCCTTGTCTGCCTCCTCCTTTCCTTTTCTCTCAATACATTTTCTTAGATCAGATTAATCCACCTACTTGGACCCATTTAACTACTTGATTAGATCTTTTTTATCACTACATCAAAGTCAACTTATATCCACCCCCTTTATTTATATCCCTTTAACATGGTTTAATAACAATACAGTTCTCAAGAGTTACAAGTGTCATCTCCCCTTGTAGGGATGCAAACAGTTTGCCCTTATTAAAAACATATTGTATCTTTCTGTCCCATTTACCTTTTTATGTCTCTCTTGAGTCTTGTCCTTGAAGATCAAATTTTTTGTTGAGCTCTGGTCTTTTTATTAGGAAGGTTTGGAAGTCCCCTATTTCATTGAATATCCATCTCCTCCCCTGAAAGATCATGCTCATTTTTGCTTGGTAATTGATCCTTAGTTGTAATCCAAGCTCCTCTGCCTTATGGAATAAGTGACCAGGCCCAAGGCTCCCAACAGAAGAAGCTTGGATCAGTGCCCTCTGCTCCCCAGCAGGAGAGCCCAATCTCTTTAAAGGCCAGGAAATAAGCAACTACCATGAGTAAAAAGAAACGTACCACAGATTCGTATTATGAGAACACTGAAGATCAAGGCAGAAATTCTGAAGAGGACGACATTGTCAACAAACCCACATCTGGAACCTCAGGAGGGAATATGATCAGGTCTAAAGGCCAAACAGCCTTCTTAGAAGAGCTCAAGAAGGATTTTAAAAGTCAAACAAGAGAGGTAGAAGAGTCCTTAAAAATACAATTGGCCAACTTTAAAAAAAGTACACTGAAGAAAACAAGTCCCTAAAAAATACAATTGGTGACAGCTAGGTGGTGCAGTGGATAGAGCACCAGCCCTGGAGTCAGGAGGACCTAAGTTCAAATCTGGCCTCAGACCAAACACTTGACACTTAATAGCTGTGTGACCCTGGGCAAGTCATTTAACTCCAATTGTCTAAAGCAAAACAAAACAAAAACAAAAAAAAACAATTTGCTATAAATTAGAATTGGGCAAATGGAATCCAGTGACTTTATGAGAGAACAAAAATCAGTCAAACAGAAACAAAAAATAAAAAAAAAGATGAAAATATAAAATACCTCATAGATAAAACAACTGACCTGGAAAATTGATCCAGGAGAGACAATTTAAAATTTATTAGTCTACCTGAAAATCACGATGAAAAAAAGAGCCTGGACAGTATCTTTCAGGAAATCATCAAGGAAAACTGTCCTGAGGTCCTAGAACCAGAGGGTAAAATAGGCATAGAAAGAATCCACCAATCACCTCCTGAAAGAGATCCCAAATTGAGAATGCCAAGAAATATAGTAGCCAAGTTCCAAAATTATCAGGTCAAAGAGAAAATACTGCAAGCAACCAGAAAGAAACAATTTAAACATCATGGACCCACAGCCAGTATTACTCAAGACCTTGCAGCTTCTAAATTAAAAGACAGTAGGTCTCAGAAAATATTTTCAAAAGTGTAGTTTAAATCTGTCCCCCCTCTCCCCGCAACTCCTATCACTCCCTAGTTCTGGCAGACAGACATGCACAGCTCAATGAAATTATGAATTATGCTGTGCAGAGTTACCTATGATAGGCAGGTCAAAGCATTCTGATAAATGCCAGGCCTTTCTATCCTTCTCTGCCTCTCAACCTCTGTCTAAGTTAATGCTCATTGTTTCCATAATATTATCTGCCCATCTCATTCTCTGCCATTCCCTTTTCCTTTTGCCTTTAATCTTTCCCAACATCAGAGTCTCTTCCAATGAGTCCCATCTTCTCATTGTGTGGCCAAAGCATTTAAGCTTCAGTTTTAGTATTTGACTTTCCAGTGAATAGTCTGAATTAATTTCTTTAAATATTGATTGAGTTGATCTTCTTTCTGTCCAAGGTACTCTCAAAATTCTTCTCTAGCACCACAATTCAAAAACATCAATTCCATGGTGCTCAGCCTTCCTTATAGTCCAATACTCACAACCATACATTGCTACTGGAAAAAATCATAGTTTTGTCCATACAGGCCTTTGTCAGTAAGATAATGTCTCTGCTGTCCAGATTTGCCATAGATTTCATTCCAAAGAGTGAGCATCTTTTAATTGCATGGCTGCCGTTGCTGCCTGCAGTGATTTTTGAGCCCAAGAATATAAAATCTGACACTGCTTCCATTTCTTCTTTCTCTATTTGCCTGGAAGTGATGGAAAGACTTGCCAAGATCTTAGTTTTTTATTTGATTTTTTTATTTTTAAATTAAGCTTGATGCCAACTTTTAAACTCTTCTCTTTCGTCCTCATGAAGAGGCTTCTTAATTCCTCTTCTCTTTCTGCCACTGGAGTGGGTATCATGTGTGTATCTGAGATGGTTGAGATGTGTCATTTTGCAGTAAAGAAAACTGAGGCAAACTGATATTAAGTGACTTGCTCAGGGTCATGTAGCTAGTGTCTAAGGCCATATTTTAACACAGGTCTTTCTGCCTGGAGACCCAGTTCTATCCACTGAATCATCTAAATGTCCTTCCTCTAGGAAATTTTTTCGAAACTATACAGCTACATTTAGAAAGAAGATCAAGGAAGCAAGTAGACATCCACAAAATAAATATCTGTATCTCCCTCCAATACTTCAGGA
Organism: Vombatus ursinus; assembly: GCF_900497805.2. NCBI lineage: Eukaryota > Metazoa > Chordata > Mammalia > Diprotodontia > Vombatidae > Vombatus > Vombatus ursinus. The sequence continues at coordinate 5,457,213 of NW_020946557.1, read as the reverse complement.
AAGCAAAAAATAATCAGGAACAGCATAAGGGACTATTGAGATGGGGAGAATGCTTAGAGTAGTTGTGATCTGGGTGGTGCACAGATATGAGTGGTTTAAAATAACAGGTTAAGTGATCATCAGGAGAGAGGAACTTGCAGGTGCCACATGTGGCCTTGAGGCTGAAGGTTCCTCACTGCTGCATCTAAGCTCCACTAAGCATTTGATCTGTCTCTGGCTTGAAGACCTATGTACCCATTCTAATTTAAACTGCAGAGATTCAAGTAAATTCTCTTCTCCTTATCCCAATTCCCAGCACAGATTTTTTTTTTTTGGAGGGGGGCAGAATGCATTTTCCCAATATCACTCCTGGTACTCGGGACTACCCCACTTCTCAGGACCTGGTTTGAACTCATTGGATCATTTTTAAAGACTTTATTAAACTTTAAGCAATCAGGAGTCACACCTCACCTACCTCATCTAGATTTTAATGTGTACCTATAAAGGCCAAGTGGAGTAGCTGTTAATTATTTCACTGCCTGCTTGCATCTGACTGATAATTTCCTGGTAACCAGAATATGCCACATTCAATAGTCCAATACACAGAGGTTTTTTTATTTGTGGAAAGATTTCACCAAGACCTGACTTCAACCTTGTACCCCAACCCCTCATACCCCAGCCCTAAGACACACACAAACCTATACCATTCCTCCCAAATAAGTAAATGAGTGCTCTTGGCTTAGTTGGAGCGTATGGGCCAGGGAAATCATCTTCTAGCAAGCAGATCATGACACATACAGAAGAGAAGTCAATATCAGACTTATCAACATGGGAAAATGTGCCAAAATATACATAAGCACATGTATTTAAGGCCTTTAAGAATTTTGCTAACATTTAACATGGACAACATTTATGTTTATCTCTGTCAGTGTGATGCTAGGAGGCTAAAATAACATAAAACAAAACATGTTTTCAGGTTCTCAAATGAAAGGTACTGAAAGATAGACTATAATTTAACTGTGTAGCATAGAGTATAGTTGATACCAGAAGGTATTTTTGCTGTTTCCTAACTTCTGGTGATTTAGTTCTGATAAAACTCTCAGGATTAGTCTCTTTAATCTTAGTAATTCACTTATTCCATTTCTTTATTTAATTGACATTTATTGTGTTTTGCCATGTACAACGAGTCATGTTTGGCACTGGAAGAGATACATCCATAATTAAGTCATGTTCCATGACCTCATGAAGGTTATAGTATTTTTATTTTATTTATATTTAAGGGCTGAACCTATGATTTCATTAGCATAGGAAACTTGAGATCGGTATTTGTTCCATGACTTCTGGTCTTAAAAGTGTTGGCCTCGGGTACTGAGAAGTGACTTCCTCAGGTTTACACAAGCATTAGGTTTCAGTGGTGGGACTTTAGCACAGATATTCCTGACATCAAGCCCAACTCTCTATTCAATATGTCATGTTGCTTTACCTTATTCTTAGAAAGTTCCAAAAACTGAAGTACTTTGGTGATTCAATAGAAAATCCATCATTTTTTTATTTTACCATTCATAGATATTGCAGTCTCCACAGCAAAAAAAATAATTCCCCAAAATGTGATTGCAAATCTGTACCCTTTTCATGCCCATAGGCTGAGAGGTGGAAGAAACCATTTGGTCCTTTACCCCCACTGCTCATTTTTTAAATGAAAAGACTGGGGTTCAAAGAGGTTATGTGACTTGCCCAGAGTCACACAGACTATAAGAACCAGAGCTAGAATTTTAGCTTAGGTACTGCAACTAGATCCAGGGTCCTTACTTTACTTATAATACACTATCAGGAAAGTGTTTGCAGGTTGCAAATTTCACTCAAAGCAATTATGTTCCAAATTGGTTAATGACTACTGCAGCTAACCATAGGCGTCTCATAAAAATTTTCATGCCAGGCATTTTCCCCCTTGAAATGATGAGTGAACACTTAAAAAACAAATAAATAGGCAGCAGGTGAGGGTCAGGCAAGTTTGGAAAGAGATGACCTTTATATGTTTTAGTGAGCAAGGATTTATACATGCACACACCAAAGTCGGGAATTGCATTCATTTATTTTAGGACTTGATTCTGTATGATTTCTAATTTTGGATAAAAAGGTTTTTTATCTGAATTTTTCAGAGGGAAGTTCAATATCTCTTTTAGCCTTTAAAAAGACAGGAGAATTGTGTCAGTTGCCAGCAGTACATGGAAAGTGCATTAAGCTCTAAATAGGCAATGTTTGTAGCTTTAAAGTTCTATGTGGAAAGCAAACAAACCTAAAAGGCAAATACCAAAGAAACGGAAAAGGCATGTAATGGATATTGACCATGTTAGAGATTCACAGCCTTTAGTCTAATTGAATGCATTAGTGCAAAGAAAGGAGAATCAAAGCAAGATCCCAGGCCTGGGTTGTATTTTATTTTACTTTATTATTATTATTATTATTGTTATTTTTATTAGCTGGTAAATGAATTTAAGTTGGATCAGGATTTCTTAGTATTGCAAATCAGATATATTTTGGATAAGTACAGAAGAATGACAATAAGAAATGGGCTCTTTCTTGGGCTATAGATTCAGTACCTTTTTTTCCCCTAAAGTACAAAGAAAGCCAGAATTGGAAGTAAATTCCACCTTATTTGCTCTTGTGTTAGGGGAGGGAGAGAGGAAAGGGAAGAAAAAAGAGAGGAAAGGAAGGAAGAGAGGATCAGAAAAGAAATCAGTCCTTTTCTCATGATTGCTTTAGATTTTGTCATTAACAAAAGAGAAAAAACATAAGATTATCCTCTGCTCTGTCCCCCTGCCCCACTTTGGGGACCTAGAATTCAGACCCATGAAATCCCAGGAATATAGTAGAAGTGCAAAGAACCGTAAAGATTATATAGTCCAACTTCTCCTTTTTTGAGACAAAGAAACTGAGGCTGAGAGACATTAAGTGACTTTCCTAAGATGACACAGAAAATAAGTAGCAGAGGTGGAATTCAGCACAGGTCTTCTGACCACAAAACCAGCATTTCTACTACTATATTCTTTTACTGCTATATTCTTTTACAAAACAAAGAAACAAACATGAACAAACAAACAACAAATATAAAAATAAACATCACAAGAGATAAAATGAAAAGTAGAACATACTGGGGCATAGAATGGATGGATTTTTCTGTAAAGTGGCTGTATAGTCTATGTTTTCATAGTTGCTTTGTATCCCCTACAGTACAATGAAATTGCTCTGTGGGTGCCAGATAAATATTTGTTGATTGATTGAGTGTGATTGGAATTTCTTCCCTGAACTCAGATGATGGATTCCTCATGTGGCTGACATTTCATGACTGAATGATGGGGACTATCTCAAACATGGGTAACTAGTGGCCTGCTGGACCTGAGCTTTATAAAGTTCAACTGTTTTCACAGTTAATTATGTGGGGCTTAGAGTCTTTCAGCACTTCCATCAATATGCCAAAGCACCTTCAGAAAAGGAGCATAGTATGAATAAATTCTGTAAATAAAATTCAATCTGTACTACTATTAATATTTCAGAATAACAATTTTCAATGTGAAAATCACTGATCATTTCTCATGGAAAAAAGAAATGATGGTGTTATGTGATACTAACCAAAGTACTAAGAATCAAGAAGGTCAATGAGACAAGGAGCTCCTCCTTGGGTCAAAAGATAAAAATCTATGAATTTAAAATAAAGAGCAAATGAGGTATTTAAATAGTTTTAATTTCATTTAAATTGTAAACATATGTAATAAGTTGTCAAGTAAAGACATCATAGGGGAGTAAATTACATTAGGAGACAAGTAGGAATTTTTATAGCAAGCCAGTTAGACAGGGTCTACTGTTTTCCAATATCTTGAAGGAGTTTACGGGGTGGCCTCTTACTGAGTTTGAGTGTGTTCCTCTAACTTTAGGAGCCATTTACTAGAACCCTAGTATTATTTAACCATTTAACCTTGGATTCACTTTTACAAAGAAATCTTTATTCTCAAAGTATTGCAAGAATAAAAATATTTTCCCCAATACCTCAAGTACATATTCCCCCCAGCCTCCTACCCTGTTCACCCCGTATATACGCTGCCTTTCTCTGTGGACAATAGAAGGGCATTAAATTCACAGCATAGCTAAGTTTCTGGATAGTAATAGTTCTACCACATTCAGTTTCAAGTTCAAAGCCTGCTGTGCTAGATTTGGGGACTCTGGCTTCTCAAGATTTCTCTACTGTTCTGAATGTAATATCTGGCCTGGAATCCTGGGCTCCAAGATCTTCATGTCTCATCTTTCCAGGTTGGGAATTACACTTGCTGAATCAAAAAACTGAAAAAAGACAAATGAAATAAGACCAAAACTCCAAACCCTTTTCTTTGGGTCGCATGGCCTAAGGGCTTAGTGTGGCTTTCAAGTCTTTTCTGCCCCACCCCCACCTCCTTACCACATGATTTCAGCTGCCATGAGTAAATGAGACCTTCATCTCTAGACACAAATGCAGAAAAAGAGAGAAGGTGAGTTATTTTTAGGTTTTAAGGACCTATATTTAAAATAAAATAAAACAAAAAAGTCTTTAGTTTTAGACACAGACAATGAATGGAAAAAAGCATCTCTCAATCACAAGGTAGGCCAATGCAGAATAATCATTCCTGCATCAGTTCTTCTCCAAGAAATGAACCCAACCATCTCCCATATGAGTAAGTGCATTTCAAGTGGTCTGGGCATATGCCAAACCTGGTTATAGGATTATGCAGTAATATTTCACAAGACTTTCATCAAGACCTTCACAAAACCTTCATCTCAGGCTATACTTGTCTTTCTAAACTGTCCATTTTGACATTAAACTCAGCTGTGGGGATATCTTGTGTTCCATAGTAAAAACCTTCCACCTTACTATACTGCTTGAATGTATTGTGTGATATAGTTTATCCCCTTTACAATCCTTAAATATAATTTTAAAAATTATTTCTCTCCTTCTCCTGTAGTAGAAATCATATATGTATGTATGTGTACATACATATGTATATATGTGTGTGTGTGTGTGTATATACATATATATATATATATGTATATATGATCTCCTTTCCTGGTGACATGAAGGCAATGTAATATATGCAAATCAAATCCTGAATTTATAATCAGAGGATTTGGACTGGAATACCAGCTCTGCCACTTATTATCTGTGTGACATTGAAAAAGTCACTTAGCTTCTGCAGCCCTCAGTTTCTTCAAAAGGAAAATGGGAGGGGGCAGGGATGAGAGCCAGTTAGAACAGATGATCTCCAAGGTCTCTTCTAGCTCTAAGCCCTAAGTTAATTTATTTACCATACCTTTCTCTTGCATATTTTTTCCTGTAACTTTCCCCTGGCTTTGAATCCATTCAAGCCCTAGGTTCAAGCCCTGATTGACACATACTGGCTGTTTAAGCCTGTTACACAGGCAAATAGCAAATTATGTAACCTCTCAGTGTTCTAGGGAATTCTTTAATATGAAAAGTTGTAAAGAAGTGCTGACCTGCATAGGTAAAGAAATTTTCTTCATGTGTTTCCTCATATTGCTGAAATCATAGTTACTATCTCTATCCAATTGTCCTTGTATACATAGACATATAAGGGCTGTATTAATAGACATGTGCATAAATACAACAATAAATATGGGCATACTTATGAATATAGCATTTGTATGTAAAATATGGATCTGGTAAAATTTGTTATCATAGCCATCATTTAGTAACACATAAAGCACTTGCATAGATTAGAGAAAATTTAAATCAAGTTTTTTTTTTTCCATCCCACACTTGTTATATGGGTATAGAATGAGCATTTTAATTATGCTGGGCTGAATATCTATATAAAGTGTTCATGCATTTCAATGGATTCCTTGCTAGGCTTTATGTTTATGTTTGTCTGGACTGCAATAAATGAATTGGCTCCTAAGCTTTGGCTATCGATAATGGACATGGGTAACTGAAGAGACTGTAAACAATTCTTATTCTCCCTATCAATTTTCTCTTTTCTGGCATATTCATACAATCTAAGATTTCAGCAGAAAGATTAATGAAATGTCAGGTTTCTTCTTAATGTATTCAAAACTGCAATGGTGAATGCAAAAAGGGTCTTTGTTATTTAGAGGAAATGCATCAATCACAGAAATGAGCAGGCTGTAGGCCCAGGTCAATACCTTACAGCCCATTAAACAGAGGGAAGGAAAGCAAGTTTGCTTATGTTTAATATGACAGATAGTAGGGAGTGAATAGCAATAATGCAAGTCTCCAGTTCTAGCTTGCCAATATTAATTTGAAAAATTATCAATCATTAATCCATCATAGGGTGTTAACTTTTCTAGGCTCAATTATTACTGAATGTCTGCATTAACAGGAAAGTTAATGAAATAAGCCAAAGAGCTTTAGTCTAAAGGAGCATCTTTTGGGATGGATTCATATCAAAAGCTTTTATCTATTCCTGATGCACTTGGACACTTTAATGGAAAGATTACATGTCAGGTTCTAAAAGATAAAAATAAATACCGATGGTCAATAAAGGGGTAATTAAATAGTTCCATGTGTATTTTTAGTCCAAACCTATGCCTCGAATAGCATGTGGAGCTCACATTGTAGAAACTTTCTCCACTGATTCAGAGCAATGACTCATGTGTAACTTGTAGTCTTAGAAAGTTGCTTGAAGCACTGAGATGGAAAGTGATTTTCCTATAGTCACCCAGCTAGAGGGCCTCATTATCAGGGCAAGATTCGGTGTCTTTCTAATCCAACACAGGTCTTCTATCCAGTATACCACATTGCCTCTCCAAATATACATGGGACCTGAAAACAGTAGTCTCTAAAAAAACAAACAAATTATTATTTACTTGCATTTAAAGCAAAGCTCTAATGTGCTTCGAAGGCTGTCATTTTACCAATGTGATATGTGGAATAAATAAATGCATGGTGATTCTATTCCCCTTGGTCTATGACTCTGATGACAATTCGAGTTAGCAAAATTCTCATAGTAGACTAGGATATTATTTGGCATTAACACCATCAGCAATTTTAGCTGAGGAGTCTGGATGATATAATCAACTCTGAGAGTGAAGCTTGAGTAGTTTAAATATGGAGCCAGGCTGTTCAGTTGTAAATGCCTGTATTATTAAACTGGGTCCATCTGTCATTTTTATTCCTTCTTTCTCTCAGTATAGATGCATGGGTCATGTCATACTTCATGCAGTGTAGCATGTCAAGGAAAATGCACAGAATTAAAGATTTTTCAAGATGGTTCATTATTTAATTTCCTCGTTTGATTCATTGAGTGCTTTTTATATTTATTTTTTCTGAGACTATGAACAACTCACTAAGTTTTTTAAAAGACTTTTTTACATTATTAAGTTGATTGGTAATATAATTATAAATTTCTCCAAAGATAATTTTATAATAGATTTGGAATCTTAACATTGTTTTTAGTTTTACATTTATAGACCTCTGAAATGTTTCAAAATACAAACCAATACCATATGGATTGTGGCAACATTTTGATGAGAAAAAAAAAACAGGTATTTTGATTATGTCTACATCACGAAGATATTTGTTTTTGACTCACTAAACATTCAACAACATGAAGGAAATAGTGACTTTAAAAGAATTTTCAAGGTTGAAAGTAGATTAGAATAATGGCTATTAGTACAGAGTACAAAGATGTGTCTTCTTGGTGGACATGATAGTATGGTATTATATTTGATTACTCAACTAGGGTACAATCATCCATTAACCCCTGGAGAGTCAGGGCCCCATGGCAGACCTAGGGCTATGTCACCTTGAGTAGCACCATTGTTTTCAATGACACGACAGCACTAGAACACACTGAATATGTCCTGGAGCCTTTCTGGAGACTCTTTGGTAGAAGACATATTTGGAACATCCAAGGGTCTTAATGGGTTAATTAGTTTATGTCAAAACTCGGTATGGAAAAAATGATTAAATTGTGCTTCCTGTTGAAAAAATTGTTATAGCATTTGAATGATGAAATAATTGTTGAGACAGATAGCAGGTTTTTACTTTATTGGAGAAAATCTCTGCATCAAAATAATTGCTTTTCCTAAACCACTTACTTTGGATGATATCTTGTTGCTGTTTTTAAAGGGTAGAGTTACATAAATGAGCAAGTAGGGAGTTTTCTGTTGGATTTGAGGAGCAACAATATTTTCCTCCAATTTCCTTGACCAATATTTATTCTTCATTTCTCCTAATAATCCAATGCAGGCAAATTTTACCCCATTCCTAAAATATTTTCATCTTGTTTTCTGGAGTTTCAGGTATTGCAAATTTGTGATCATGTTAACATATTTAGCTGCATCTGCATAAAACAAAGGGACCTACCTAAGTTTTATTTCCCTCATAGTTGTATTTTCTCCAATCTATTTCCATTGCCTCTTTGGCTTATAATGTAATTGAGTGAGGCACCAAACACATAACTGACTTAAATGGGTTCAGATTTTATTTCAATCACAAGAATGGTCCAACAACTATAAGATTTAAAATCAAATGAGTGAGCATCAAAGGTGTGGATGGAGGACAGCTAGAAAAGTCATATCTAAGCCCTGAATCACTTTTCCTCATAGCTCTAGTTGTATTTTTTAATTAGTGCCCATAACTTTTAGTATGTCTGTATCTTTTTTCTAGTGAGTTTCAGTTGTGTAATAAATTACAGGAATAGAGATTTAAACATATACAGAATCTCAGAGGTCATCTCATTCAATCTCATTTTACAGATGAAAAAAAACTGAGGCCCAGAGAGATTAGATGATTTATTCAAGGTAACCCAGTGACAAAGCTTCATTTGAATCGAGGTCTTCAGGGTCCAAATTCAGTTTTCTTTCTACTCCACTCTCTACCACAAAAAGAGGGGTGTACTTTCTTTATAATTTCTTATATCGTCTAAAATGGCAATTAAAATAATATTCAAATATATTTTAAGGAAAAAATTTCCCCGAAACAAACTAGGTCTGATACTTGTTATTTTCTTTGTTTCAAATTGTTTTAAATTCTTTCTCTTAATCTTTTTTAATTGTATTTTATTTTTCCCAATTACATGTCAAGAACATTTTTAGCATTCATTTTTTACAGGATTTTGAGTTTCAAATTTTCTCCCAACCTTCCTCCCTCCCTTCTTCTGAAAAGGGTAGACAGTTTGATAAAGTTTATATATGTGTTATCATGTAAAACATATTTCCATATTAGTCACAGTTGTGAAAGAAGAAACAGATAAAAAAAAGCCATGAGAAAGAATGAAGTAAGTGAAAACAATATGCTTCAGTCTGCATTCAAAATCCATTAGTTCTTTATCTGGATATGGATAACATTTTCCTTCATAAGTTTTTTGTATTTGTCTTGGATCATTGTCTTGCTGAGAAGAGCTGAGTCATTCATCATTGATCATTACAGTGTTGCTGATACTGTGTACAATGTTCTCCTGGTCCTGCTGATTTCACTTTGCATTAGTTCATGCAAGTCTTTCCAGGTTTTTCTGAAATCTGCCTGTTTATTATTTCATATTATTTCATATTCATACAGTAGTATTCCATTACATTCATATACCACATCTTGCTCAGCCATTCCCCAATTAATGGACGTCCCCTCAATTTTCAATATTTTGACACCACAAAAAAGATTGCTATACATATTTTTGCACATGTAGTTCCATTTCCCTCTTTTTATGATCTCTTTGGGATAAAGACCTAGTGGTGGTATTACTGGATCAAAGGGTATTCTCAGTTTTATAGCCCTTTGGGCATAGTTCCAAATTGTTCTCCAGAATGGTTAGATCAGTTCACAACTCCACAAACAGTGCATTAGTGTCCCAATTTTCCCACATCCTCTCCAGCATTTATCATTTTCCTTTTGTGTCACATTAGTCAATCTGATTGGTGTAAGGTGGTATTTCAGAGTCATTTTAACTTGAATTTCTCTAATCAAAAGTGATTTAGAGAACTTCTTCATATACCTGTAGATATCTTTGATTTCTTCATCTAAGAGTTGCCTGTTCATATACTTTGACCATTTATCAACTGGGGAATGGTTTGTATTCTTATAAACTTGACTCAGTTCTCTATATATTTGAGAAATGAGGCCCTCATTGGAGACACTTACTATAAAGATTGTTTCCCAGTTTTGTCCTTTCCTTCTAATATTGGTTGCATTGGTTTTGTTTGTAATAAAGCTTTTTATTCTAATATAATCAAAATTATCTATTGTACATTTCATAATGCTCTCTATCTCTTGTTTGGTCATGAATTCTTCCCCTCTCCATAGATCTGACAGGTAGACTATTCTTTGGGTCTTCTAATTTGCTTAAGATTTATATTCCTTATTGTTCCCATTCAGTTTTCTCCAAAGGTCTTCATATCTAACTTTTACAATATTCTTTGTACCTCCTTAGTTTCTTTTTTCTATTTTTTTGTTGTTGCATTTATTGAGTTCTTAGAGGGGACAGTTGAGGTCCTCTATTAGTTTAGTTTTGCTGTCTTTCTATAGCTCACTTAAATTCTCCTTTAAGAATTTGGACACTATGCCATTTGGTACATTTATTGATATTGCTTCATTGTCTATGGTATCTTTTTAGCAAGTTGTAGTTTACTTCCTTATCTCTTTTAATTAGGTCTATTTTTTGCTTTTACTTTGTCTGAGATCGGGATTGCTACCCTTGCTTTTTTTTTTTTTTTACTTTCTCTGATGGCATAATAGATTCTGCTCCAGCACTTTATCTTTACTCTGTGTGTGTTTCCCTGCTTCAAATGTTTTTTGTAAGCAACATATTGTAGGATTCTGGTTTTTTTTTTTTGATCCACTCTACTATCCACTTCCATTTTATTCAAAAGTTCATCCTATTCACATTCATGGTTATAATGATTACCTATATATTTTCCTCCATCTTATTCTTCCTCCTGTTTGTCCTTTCTCCTTTCACTCTTTCACTCTTCACTGGTGTTTTGCTTTTGTCTACCTGATCTGCCCTCCCTTCTGTCAGTCCCCAACCACCCCTTTTGTTAATCTCTTCCCCTCCTACTTCTCTGTCTGGTAAGATAGATTTCTACATTCAACTGATTCTATATATTATTCCTTGAACCAATGCTGATGAAAGTAAAGTTCAAGTGATGCTCATCACCCAATCTCCCATCTTCCCTTCCACTGTAATAGGTCTTTGTACCTCTTCATGTAAAATAATTTACCCCATTCTACCTCTCCCTTCCTTCTGCACCCATTGTACTCTTCTTTCTTATCCCTTGATGCTTTTTTTATGTCATACCCTCAAATTCACCTTATGCCCATACCCTCTGTCTAAATATATTTCTTCTACCTTTATTATTAGTGATACAATTTTTAAGAGTTACAAATATCATCATCCCATGTAGGGATGTAAACAGTTTAGCTCCATTGAATCCTTTGTTTTCTTTTTCCTTTTTACATGTTTATGGTTTTTTTGTGTCTTGATATTGGAGGTCAAATTTTTGGTTTAGTTCTGGTCTTTTCCTTTTGAAGGCTTGAAATCCTTCTATTTTGTTGAATAACCTTTCCCCCTCCTTGATGTATTATGTTTAATTTTGCAGGGTAAGTGATTCTTCGTTGTAGTCCTAGCTCCTTTGCCTTCCAAAAGATCAAGTTCCATGACCTCTGATTCTTTAACATTGAAGCTGCTAGGTCCTATGTAATCCTGATTGTGATTCCCTGATATTTGAATTGTTTCTTTTTGGCCACTTGTAGTATTTTTTCCCTTGTCCTGATAGTTCTAGGCTATCCTGTTTCTTGGGGTTTTGCTTGAGGTGATCAGTGAATTCTTTTTTTTAAATTTGTTTTATTAATTTATTTTGATTTATCAATAATCACTTCCATATGCTTTTAAGTTTAAAACTTTTTCTCCACCTTCCTCCCCACTACCCTCCCCCAGACGGCACACAATTTGATATAGGCTATACATTTACATTCACATCAAACATATTTTCACATTAGTGATGTTGTATGTAGAAATTAAAAGCAATAGGAGGAACCATCAGAAAGAGGAAACAAAACTCAACAGAAGAGAAAAAAAATAACAATTCAGTTTCCATAGTTCTTTGTTTGGGTGTGGATAGCATCTTCCATCACAAGGCCTCTGGAGATGTCTTACATCCTTGTATTGCCAGGAAGGGTTAAGTTGATCAATATTAGTCATCACACAACATGGCTGTTATTGTGTACAATGTTCTCTTGGTTATGCTCACTTCACTCAGCATCAGACCATACAAGTCATTCCAGGTTTTTCTGAAGTCAGCCTGTTCATCATTTCTTATAGCACAATAGTATCCATCACATTCATATACCACAACTTTCTCAGCCATTCCTCAACTGATGGGCATCCTCTCAATTTCTAATTCTTTGCCACTACAAAAAGAGTTGCTATTAATATTTTGGTACATGTAGGCCCTTGTCCCATTTGTGTGATCTCTTTGGGATATAGCCCTAGAAGTGCTATTGCTGGGTCAAAGGGTATGCACATTTTTATAGCCCTTTGGGCATAGTTCCAAATTGCTCTCCAAAATGTTTGGATCATTTCACAACTCCACCAACAATGCATTAGTGTTCCAATTTTACCACATCCTCTCTAAAATTTATCATTTTCCTGTTTTGTCATGTTGGCCATTCTGATAGGTGTGATGTGCTACCTCAGAGTTGTTTTGATTTGCATTTCTCTAATCAATAGTGATTTAGAGCATTTTTTCATATGACTATAAATGGCTTTAATTTCTTCATCTGAGAACTGTCTGTTCATATCCTTTGACCACTTATCAATTGGGGAATGGCTTGTATTCTTATAAATTTGACTTAATTCTCTATATATTTTAGAAATGAGGCCCTTATCAGAGAGACTGGTTGTAAAAATTCTTTCCCAATTTTCTACCTTCCTTCTAATCTTAGTTGCATTGGCTTTGTTTGTGCAAAAACTTTTGAATTTAATGTAATCAAAATTATCTATTTTGCTTTTCATAATGTTCTCTATCTCCTGTTTGGTCATGAATTCTTCTGTTCTCTATAGATTTGACAGGTAAACTATTCCTTGCTCTCTCAGTTTGCTTATAGTATCAGCCTTTATATCTAAATCATGTACCCATTTTGATTTTATTTTGGTATATGGTGTGAGATTTTGGTTTATGCCTAGTTTCTGCCATACTCTTTTCCAGTTTTCCCAGCAGTTTTTTTTCAAAGAGTGGGTTCTTATCCCAGAAGTTGGGGTCTTTGGGTTTATCAAATAGTATATTACTGTAGTAATTGACTACTGTGTCTTGCATACTTAACCTATTCCACTGATCCACCACTCTATTTCTTAGTCAGTACCAAGCAGTTTTGATGATTGATGCTTTATAATACAATTTAAGATCTGGAATGGCTAGGTCACCTTCCCCTGAATTTCTTTTCATTAGTTCTCTTGATATTCTGGACCTTTTGTTACTCCAAATGAATCTTGTTATTATTTTTTCTCTAACTCTATAAAATAATTTTTTGGTAGTTTGATTGGTATGGCACTGAATAAGTAAATTAGCTTAGGTAGAATTGTCATTTTTATTATATCAGCTCGGCCTACCCATAAGCAACTGATGTTTTTCCAATTATTTAGATCTGATTTTATTTGTGTGAAAAGTATTTTGTAATTGCATTCATGTAGTTCCTGGGTTTGTTTCGAGAGGTAGACTCCTAAATATTTTATAATGTCTACAGTAACTTTAAATGGAATTTCTCTTTCTATCTCTTGCTGTTGGGCTTTGTTGGTAATATATAGAAATGCCGATGATTTATGCGGGTTTATTTTATAGCCTGCAACTTTGCTAAAGTTGTTTATTATTTCAAGTAGTTTTTTACTTGATTCTCTGGGATTCTCTAAGTATAACATCATGTCATCTGCAAAGAGTGATAACATTGTTTCTTCTTTGCCAATTCTAATGCCTTCAATGTCTTTTTCTTCTCTTATTTCTAAAGCTAACGTTTCCAGTATGGTGCTGGAAAACAGTGGTGATAATGGACATCCTTGTTTCACCCCTGATCTTATTGGAAATGCTTCTAGCTTGTTCCCATTACATATTATGCTTGCTGAAGGTTTTAGATAGATGCTGGTTATTATTTTAAGGAAGAGTCCATTTATACGTATGCTCTCTTGTGTTTTTAATGGGAATGGGTGTTGTATTTTGACAAAAGTTTTTTCTGCATCTATTGAGATGATCATGCGGTTTCTGCTAGTTTTGGTGTTGATATGATGGATTATGCTGATAGTTTTCCTTATATTGAACCAGCTTGCATTCCTGGTATAAATCCTACCTGGTCATAGTGTATTATTCATGTGATAAGTTGCTGTAATCTATTTGCTAATATTTTGTTTAAAATTTTTGCATCTATATTCATTAGAGAAATTGGTCTATAATTTTCTTTATCTGTTTTGACTCTTCCTGGTTTAGGTATCAGCACCATATTTGTATCATAAAAAGAATTTGGTAAGATTCCTTCTTTACCTATTTTACCAAATAGTTTGTATAGTATCAGAATTAATTGTTCTTTAAATGTTTGATAGCATTCGCATGTAAATCCATCTGGCCCTGGAGATTTTTTCCTAGGGAGTTCATCAATGACTTGTTCAATTTCTTTTTCTGAGATGGGGTTATTTAAGTATTTTACTTCCTCTTCTGTTAATCTGGGCAATTTATATTTTTGTAAATATATATCCATTTGACTAAGATTGTCAAATTTGTTGGCATATAGTTGGTCAAAATAATTCCTAATTGTTGTTTTGATTTCCTTTTCCTTGGTGGTAGTTTCACCCTTTTCATTCTTGATGCTAGTAATTTGGTTTTCTTTTTTATTTTTTTAAATTAGATTAACCAAAGGTTTATCTATTTTATTGGTTTTTTCATAAAACCAGCTCTTAGTTTTATTTATTAGTTCAATGGTTTTCATAATTTCAATTTTATTAATTTTTCCTTTGGTTTTCAATATTTCTAATTTGGTGTTTAATTGAGAATTTTTAATTTGTTCTTTTTCTAGTTTTTTTTAGTTGTATGCCCAATTCATTGATCTCTTCTTTTTCTATTTTATTTATGTAATCATTTAGAGATATAAAACTTCCCCTAAGAACTGCTTTTGCTGCATCCCACAAGTTTGGGTATATTGTCTCATTATTGTCATTCTCTTGAATGAAATTATTGATGGTTTCTATGATTCAGTCTTTGACCCAATCATTTTTTAGGATTAGATTATTTAGTTTCCAATTATTTTTTAGTCTATCTTTCTATGGCCCTTTGTTACATATAATTTTTATTGCATCATGATATGAAAAGGATGCACTTAATATTTCTGCCCTTCTACACTGGATTGTGAAGTTTTTATGCCCTAGTAGATGGTCAATTTTTGTGTATATACCATGTACCGCTGAGAAAAAAGTATATTCCTTTCTATCCCCATTCAGTTTTCTTCACAGGTCTATCATACCTAACTTTTCTAATGTTCTATTTACCTCCTTAACTTCTTTCTTGTTTATTTTGTGGTTAGATTTATCTAGTTCAGAGAGGGGGAGGTTGAGGTCCCCCACTAGTATAGTTTTGCTCTCTATTTCTTCCTGCAACTCCCTGAACTTCTCCTCTAAGAATCTGGATGCTATACCATTTGGTGCATATGTGTTTAGTAATGATATTACTTCATTGTCTATGATGCCTTTTAGCAGGATGTAGTTTCCTTCCTTATCTCTTTTGATAAGATCTATTTTTGGTTTTGCTTTGTCTGATATCAGGATTGCTACCCTTGCTTTTTTTACTTCAGCTGAAGCATAATATATTTTGCTCTAGCCTTTTACCTTTACCCTGTATGTGTCACTCTTTTTCAAATGTGTTTCCTGTAAACAACATATTGTAGGATTATGGTTTTTAATCCAATCTGCTATACTTGTCTGTTTTATGGGAGAGTTCATCCCATTTACATTTACAGTTATGATTACTATCTGTGTCTTTTTCTCCATCCTTTTTTCCCCCCTGTTTATACTTTTCTTTCTCCTTTCTCCTTTCCCCCCCTCACTAGTGTTTTACTTTTGACCAGTGCCTCCTTTGGTCCCACAACCCTTCTATTATCCCTTTCCCTTTTCTTCCCCTTTACCCTTATTGCTTCTTCCCTCCCTTCTATCTCCCCCCCCTTTTCTTTCCCCTTTACCCTCCTACTACTTATAGTACAAGTTAGATTTCTATACCTAACTGATTATGTTATTCCCTCCTTGAGCCAAATCTGATGAGAGTAAGGTTCAAACAATGCTCACCCCCCTCCCTTCTTTCCCTCTGCTCTAATAGGCTTTTGTGTCTTTTCCTGTAATGTAATTTACCCTTGTCTGCCTCCTCCTTTCTCAGTACATTTTCTTAGCTCAGACTAATCCATTTACTTGGATCCATTTAACCCACTTGATTAATTTTTTTTTCATTACATCAAAGTCAACTTATATCCAGCCCCTTTATGAATACTCCTTTAACATGGTATAATAACAATACAGTTCTCAAGAGTTGCAAGTGTCATCTTCCCTTGCAGGGATGTAAACATTTTGCCCTTATTAACAATATATTGTATCTTCCTGTTCCATTTACCTTTTTATGTCTCTATTGAGTCTTGTACTTGAAGATCAAAATTTTTGTTGAGCTCTGGTCTTTTTATTAGGAACATTTGGAAGTCCCCTATTTCATTGAATATCCATCTCCTTCCCTGAAAAATCATGCTCAATTTCACTGCATAGTTAATCTTTGGCTGCATTCCAAGCTCTTTTGCCTTATGGAATATCATGTTCCATGCCCTCTGGTCTTTTAATGTAGAGGCTGCAAGGTCCTATGTAATCCTGACTGTGGTTCCATGATATTTAAATTGTTTCTTTCTGGCTGCTTGCAGTAATTTCTCTTTTATCTGATAATTTTGGAATTTAGCTATTACATTCCTTGGCATTTTCAATTTGGCATCTCTTTCAGGAGGGGAGGGATGGGTTCTTTCTATAGTTATTTTACCTTCAGACTCTAGGACTTCAGGGCAGTTTTCCTTTATGATTTCCTGAAGGATATTGTCCAGGCTGTTTTTTTCATCATGACTTTCATGTAGACCCATAATTTTTAAATTGTCTCTCCTGGATAGATTTTCTAGGTCAGCTGTTTTACCCATGAGGTATTTTATGTTTTCATGTATTTTTTCCTTTTTTTGTTTCTGTTTGACTGATTCTTGCTCTCTCATAGAGTCATTAGTTTCCATCTGTTCAATTCTAATTTGTAACATATTGTTTTTTTCTGTTAGATTTTATACTTTCTTCTCCAATTGGTCAATTGTATTTTTAAGGAATTTATTTTCTTTGTTGTACTTTTTTTCCAATTGGCCAATTGTGTGTTTTAGGGACTTGTTTTCTTCAGTGTACTTTTTTTCCAATTGGCCAATTGTACTTTCAAAGGACTCCTCTACCTCTTTCATTTGACTTTTAAAATCCTTCTTGAGTTCATCTAAGAAGGCTTTTTGGGCTTCAGACCAGTTCATATTTCCTTTTGTGCAGATGTGGGTTTGATGACAGTGTTGTCCTGTTCAGAATTTCTGTCTTGATCTTCACTCTTCTCATAGTAGGAATCTATAGTACCTTTCTTTTTACTCATGGTGTTTCTTTATTCCCTGGCCTTTAAAGAAATTAAGCTCTCCTGCTGGGGAGCAGAGGGTACTGACCCAAGCTTCTTGTGTTGGGAGCCTAGGTTTTGGTTACTGACTTTGGGAGCTGGGGCCTCTTATGTTGGCAATTGGAGGCTGTAGGGTTCCGGCAGCTTATCTGGTGTTGGGCTGGAATCAGCAAGGCTGCGACTTTCAGGTAAATCTAGGTTGCTTGCTCTTCCTTTCCTTTAGCTTTGTTTAGCTCCTTTTAGATAAGTGTTGCCAGGTGTTTATCTGCCTGGGGCCCCTTGTAGTGCTGCCTCCCTTATTTCTGTTGAGGTACTGTGAGACTTCTTTGCTGTAGAATGCAGAGGCACCTGGTGGTTTTCTGAGCTGGTTTCCACCAGTTACCCCACTCTCACTGAGGCACTCAGAGGTACAGCTGTTGGCGTTTGCCTGCTCGACCACCTGGGCTTCAGGATCTCCTCCTGTTTGGCAGTTGGAGGCTGTAGTGTTCTGACAGCTTACCTGGTGTTGGGCTGGAATCAACAAGGCTGGAACTTTTTGGCACCTCTAGGTTGCTTTCTTCAGCTCCTTTCAGACAATGCTGCCGGGTGCTTATCACTCTGTAGCCTTTTGTAGTGCTGCTTCCCTTATTTTTGCTGAGGCACCTGGATACCTGTTTGCTGTAGAATGCTGAGGCACCAGAATTTCCTCCTGGTGTGATAAAGTGGGTTTTTCCACTAGCTGGCTGGGTGACTCCTGTTTAATACTGCTCCCCTTACCCCCAGCGTAAGAGGTGCCTTTCCTGTTAATCCCTCTAGCTACCTGGGCTACTGCACTACTGCACCCATCTTTCTTCTGGTTCAGCTGTTCCAGGGTTTTTTCTGGGGTGACATTTTCTGGGTTTTCAGAGGTTGATAGGGGAGGGTGAGAGCCACTACCATTTTACTCCACCATCTTGGCTTCCAGAAGCGGAAGTCCTCTTTTTTTTTTTTTTCAGTGAATTCTTTCAATGCCTATTTTGTCATCTGGTTCCAGGACATTAGGTCAGTTTTCCTTGGTAATTTCTTGAAAGATGATGTCCAGGTCTTCCTTTTGATTATGGGTTTCAGGTGGTCCAATGATTCTGCTATTTTCTCTCCTGGATCTATTTTTAGCTGTTTTTTTAAATGAGTATTTTACATTTTCTTCTATTTTTTCCATTCTTTTGAATTTGTTTGATTGATTCTTGTTGTCTCAGAGAGTCATTACTTTCCACTTGCCCAATTCTAACTTTTAAGGTGTTGTTTTCCTCAAGTAGCTTTTGCACTTTCTTTTCTATTTGACCAATTGTACTCTTTAAGGAATTGTTTTCTTCAGTGGATTTTTGCATCTCCTTTTCCATTTGACCAATTCTACTCTTTAAACAGTTTTCCAAGCTATTGACTCTTTTTTCATAATTCTCTTGCATCACTGTCATTTCTTTTCCCATTTATCCTTGTACCACCACTATATGATGTTTAAGCTCCTTTTTGAGCTCTTCCAATGAACTCTTTGAGATTTTTATTTTTTTTCTTTTTTAATTTTATTTTAGACTCAAACATCAGAACACATATACAGAATACAGAAAATAAATAAATGTCATAACTTAAACATTGGAACTTAAATACAAAATAAGAAAAGAAAAAAATCAAAACATGTCATGTGCATAGCAGAACATAAGAGAAGATTCAAAATATACAACAATAAATTTTCATTTCAAGAAACTCTGTATTTTAAACACTACACATTGTGTTGAGAGCTGTCCATCTTTTCTTTGCCTCCTTGTAAATTCTTTGTTGTTCTCTGCTGTTCTCTTTTTACTTTGTTCTTTTTTTGCCTTTCCTCCCCCTCCCCAGAAGGCTACAATTAAGTGTAGATATACTTCTATATAGATTTGAATATATACATACACATATACATATGTACACATATATAGACATATACTTTCCTTAACAAATTCTACTCTGATCTTTGTTTTTATGTTTGTACATATCTCTTGTTTCCTATCCCTTCTGACTCCTTTATTTAACTTCTTCCCACTGCCTTGCCATCTTATTACTTAGCCTGCCTCCTTCCAAGGATCCTCCCTCTATCTTCCCATTACCATAAATCCAAAGACCTTTTTATAGCCCCCTTTAACCTATTCCCTCACCATCCTCTCTAAAGATCCCTTCCTTGTCCTCTCTCCCCACCTCCATATGCATTTACCATTTTATTTCTTCTGAATTTAGAAGATTTTTATACTGTTCTCTATATATGTATATCTATCT
>NW_020946557.1:5366276-5437274 GCF_900497805.2 Vombatus ursinus | reverse complement strand
TATCTATCTATCTATCTATCTATCTATCTATCTATCTATCTATCTATCTATCTATCTATCTATATATGTATGTATTGTTCCCTATTAAACCCATTCCCTATGAAAGTTGGTTACCAGAACTACCAGCCCTCCTCCCCTATCTAATTCCTCTGTATTGAGTCTTCCTCTTGCACTTTGTTTGTATAAATTAATCACTCTTTTTAGTTGTTCCTAAATAGTTTTACTTTTCAAAGTCATATCTTGTTCTGGTCTACCCCAGTCTTGGAATTTTTTTTGGGCTTGATACCACTTCCTGTTTTTCTTTGGGGTTTTGCCCATAGGTGTTTTGACATTGCTGTCCTCTTCTGAGTTTGTGTCTTGGTCCTTCCTGTCACCATAATAATGGTCAGATTTTTTTTTGTTGTTTGCTCATTTTTTGTCCTTTTCTTTCTTTTAAATTTGGACTCTGCTCCCAGGGTGGAGGGGGCACTGCCTCAGGCTTCTATTGCCAGTGTCTATAGCCCTGACTGTTTACCTAGTGCTGCATTAGTGTTGCCCTGAAACCCGCAGGGGACTTTTGTGTCTGGTGCTGTGCTAAGGATTGAGGTGGGAGGTTGCTGGTGCTGTTGGAGGCTTTAGGGTCTGGCAGATTACTTGGTACTGAGCTGGGGTCCTAATTGTGATGCCTGGTGTATGCTGAGGCCAGTGAGGAGTTTCTGCATTTCCCCTGGGCTACACTGAAGTATGTGGCTATTTGGCTTCTGGAGGATGTTTGTCTGCTGGGGGCTATGCTGAAGCATGTAGTGGCTCTTAGAGCTATAATCTGATGGTTTCTCTGTCTATATCAAGGTATATGGGGATCTTGGTGTTGGTGTTTGCCTGATTCACCACACTGTGGCTCAGGATCTGCCACTGGTTTGCTGAGGTGGAACTTGGTGCTGGCTTGATGGAATACTTCCTGTCCTGGACTACATTCCCCTTTCACCCAAGTGAGACAGACCTTGCTTGCTGATCCTCCAAGTTTCTTGAGCTAAAAGACTGTTTCATTCCATCTTTTGGCTGGTTCTGCTGTTCCAGGATTTGTTTTGGGGCTCTATTTTATGGTTGTTTGTAGGTGAATGTGGGGAAGTTACAGCCATTCACTGCTTATTTTGCCATCTTGGCTCCTGAAAGCAGAATCCCTTTCTCTTAATCTTAACAATTCTTTGTTTTTGCAACAAGGATGAGATCATGCTTTGATCATGTAATTGTAATAATTTTCATAATTTCCATGATGATAATATTGATAATCCTTGCAACATAAAAAGGTGCCTAGTTGAAACTGTCCAACTACTATAAAAAAATCCACTCATTTATCTTCCTAATTTCCCTGAGGTTTAAACTACTGAGAGGCAACAGTGCCTTAATTTCACAGATATAAAACTTTAACCACTAAAGAGTGGTGACTTCCCCAAGGACACATCACAAATTAACTCTGGTCAGAGAAGCTAGTGATCTTGACCTTATTTTGCTCTAATCTAATCATTAGACAATGAAATACCTCAGAGTCAAGTTGACCTGGATATAGAAGGCATGGTTCTGATGGAATGTATGCTTGTAATTTCCTGAAAGTATTTTTGGGAGAAATATGCTCATTTATACTTGCACTGTGAATAGCACAAGCCAAAGATACAAATTTGATCATTTTGAGATGGAAAAGAGAAGATCCATTATTTTGCTACATTCTTTTTTAAAAACGTATTTGGCAAAGATTCAGAATACAAGAGGTGTCTCCTGGGTAAAGGATGGTACTTGGTTACCCAAGACAAGAAAACCTATATGCGTGCTGTCTTCTCACTCAACCGTATAATGCAACACTTTGCTATCTCCATTAAAAGACTGACTTTGTACCATATCATGCATTTTTATAATATTTCTATCTAAATGCAGATTTCTACATTCCATGTGCACCATCTAGTAAGATTTTCCATAAAAATACCAGCAGGAGAGTGCATTGAAATTCATTTTGCATATTAAAAAAAATTTCTCTCAGAGATTCCTTTTTTTATTTGTTTTATCAACTCAAGCAATAAGCAAGAAAATTAGAGTTTCAGCAATGATGGAAAAGCCATTTATCAACCTTACTTCTTTTTTTTCTGCTTAGACAATTTATAGAACTTTAAGAACAAGCCATTTTACCAGATTCCCTAGGAAAAAGAAGTATGTTTATCTATACCATTTAACCCAAGTACTATAGAACCCTGTTACCAATGGAGACCTTCATTTTGAGTAACATTATCTCCTGAATGCTTCTCTTACCAGTATCTAAAGCATAAATAAAATGTATCTGATAGGGATATGTTACATTTGATAACATTATTAAAAAATGGCATAATATCCCTTAGCATATATTTCATGACATTCTATGGTCAGGACAGTAGGCAGTGCTGAAAGTTGGGAAATCATCCTTTATAAGCAATTTTTATGCTTAACAGAGAGAGCATGTTTTAAAATCTGTCCCTGACATCTTTGCATCTATCTAACTAGTTTAATTTATTTTATTTTATTTTTTTGCTGAAAATCTATGTATGCCCAAAGGTGATGTTCATTGAATGGCAAAACATAACCCAAGGCAATATAGAATTAAACAATTTAGCAATTCAACAAATATTTATCAAATATCTGCTGTGTACAAGCAATGTTGTAGATGCTAAAGAAAGTCTAATGAAGAATTAGAAGGTCTCCGCTCTAGTGACGGGTGATAATTCGTCATACAAAATAAATATTATGAAGTAGAACTACCGCAAAGCACAGGGAAATTAAAAGAAATTATTAAAAGACATTACATATGAATATAAAATTTAAAAATGTTTTATCTTGTTCATTTTTTTTCTCAAAGTATATGACCTTAGAAAGAAAATAATTTGAGGAAACAGAAACTTAGTAATATTTGAGAATGCAAAATATGGGATTTGTTCTTTAAGAATGGATTTTGAAGGACAAAAACTCTTATCCTGTCCAAGACATGAAGTTATGATGATTGAATTAGAATGGACCTCAGAAGTTTGATTTTTGTCTTGCTTTATTTATCTATTAATTAATTGATGTATCTATTTGTTCTATGTTGCTGAATACCTAAAGTCTCCAAAATTAAAAAAAAAATCTTCACTATGTTATATGTCTAGAGTGATCAAGAGACTTGTTTTTTCTTGATGATCCATTCATTAATGTCTTTTATCTGTATATCACAATCATTTCATTCCTTCACACAGTTTGAAGCTTCTCTTGTGATGAAGAAAATAATTAACCAAAAACATTTAATACAGTGGCCATATCTGATAATGTAAAGTAATAGTTAACCTTCTCCCTGTCCCTCTTCATTTCTCTGTCTCTCTCTGTCTCTCTCTGTCTCTCTCTCTCTCTCTCTCTCTCTCTATATATATATATATATAATATTTATACAATAATTTCCACAATCTGTGCCATGAAATATATATGTTTACTACTCAGTTTTTTCATTGTTTTTCTTCTACTCAGAATTCAATTCCTTTAATTCCTTTTGGTGACCATTGCACTGATACTGTTATTGTCATTGTTTATATTGTTCTCTTGGTTCTTTTGTTTTCCCCTCTACCTTGATTCACATAAATCTCATTTCAAAAATTCTTCTTAATCACTATTTCTTAATGTATAATAAGATTTCTTTCTTTTTTAAGCTGCTTTCAGAAAACTGTTAATAATTTTTTATAGATCACTCTTTATTTGCTATGACTATCTTCATGTATTTATTTAAACCAATTTCTGGATATGAGTAGGACACATGTCACACTGAAATTAATTTATTTATAAATTCCTTCAACATTAAGGCAGAATCAGACTTGATCCTAAAGGAAAAAATGTGTGCTAATGATCCATGCTTTGTATAAAAATTTTAAAGGATATACATTTTAATACATTAATAACAATTGATAACTGGTACATTTTTTAAAAAAAATTTCTATGTCTGCTTCTATTTTCAAATTGGGAATTTTACTTAATTAAATTGCACAAAAATTTGATAAAGTGTCACAAGATGTCATAATCAGGTTATTTCTATTTCAGAAAGTCACAAAAGTAATGACTGAAATTTAATTTCCACTTGGGATGTAAACTTTTTTGTGGAAATTTGAGTTTGGGTCAGCCTGAATGGTTATTAGTATACTATGCTCTATTACAATTGGAATATTGGATTTTCAGTGAAATAAAAGCACAAGCAAGGCAAAATTTTTACATCAGGTATATAATCTGCAAAAACCAATTTTTTTGTGGGGGGGAGGTGGGAAGTAATGTGCACATTAGAAAGAATGACTAATGAGAATGTATAATGTTGATTCCTGACTCAGGGGACATTTGATACCTTCCAGAGCTTATGGCCTGTTACATCCCTGATTGATTGGAAGGCCTTGACCAGGAAAATCTTCAGTCCTACCTTCTGGGCACACCAGATGGTTGATGGAAGTTTGTCTTTGCCAAACTTTCTCTCTAACCCATCTCCTTAGTCCTGACCCCCCCCCACCAAGTTCATAAGCTCACTTCCCCTTCATCACTAGATGTCTTTTGTTTTCTCTCTTCAGTTGGTAATAGAGGTGAGACAGAGGGCAGATGTATTCTCAGATAATAACTTTATTGCTATTAAGTCAAATTAGCTAGAATTTATTAATCATCTCCTATATGTTAGGAACTATGATAAGTACTAGGGATACATAGAAATGTTAAAAAAAAAATATCCTAAACAAATGAGCCTGCAATCTGAAAAGAAATACCACTCTCATAATTTGAGATTTTGCCAATTAAGATAACTAAGGACCAAGCTGAACCATGCTGGATGTCTTGAGGTTGCTCCTCATGCATTTCTGGGTACCATTTAGACTATCCCCCTCGGTGAGGTCAGTCCAAACTGGATAGCTCTCATGGAGTCTTTCTATGCTTTTCTCCTAGGGGTAGCTTCCTCAAGGGTCAGCAATACAATCCTTTATCCACCACTTTCAAAGTTAGGAGCTCCTTGTCAATGAAATTCTCAGTTGACTTCAGGTTTCGTTATCTAGTTATCACAGAGGGGTTTGAAGCCCTAAGGACCTAAGTCTGGCTAGAGATGTCTACATCCTCTTCCCTGGATAATGCATCAACTCCTATTAGTTGGGGAATTTACCTTTCCTATAAACACATCTTTTGTTCTTTAGTTTCGTAATCTGAAAGGTTGCTTTGAATTATTATACACATTAGCAGTTCAAAACTATATCATTTGAGTATTTCAGCATATCATGTATAAAATATATTGGTTTAGAGTATTAATCTAAAAATCTATTTCTTTCTCACCAGAAGCCAAATAATTACAACCCACATTTGCCCTGGATTTGTAAGCATCATAATCTAAGAAATTATATTTAAATGGTGTATTAGGATAACAAAGAGGAAGTCTGGAATGTGCTACAAAACTTTGCCTGGAAAAGCCAGGTTTGAGCATTGTTATGGAGAAAAGAGCCATGCCATGAACTCATGACAAGGGATTATCATCAATTCTAGAACATTAGCAAGAGAGCCATTTTCAGAGTCTGTTCAGGAAAAGAAGTTGGGAATACTAGATGGTAGGAAAAAAGATTACAGTCAAGAAGACAACTATTCTTGGCAGCTTTAAAATGAAACAAAATATCCCACTTCCACCATAAGGTTGCACACTATCCCTGGTGAGACAAAGAATTAAATACTTGTCATGAGTGATCTATGGCTGACACACAGAGAGATATGGGATAGGGAGGTTTCAGAATCTCTGGTAGCTGTTCTCTCCCAGCTGAGCAATGAAATGCCAAGGACAAAACTACAGTTTGATGGGATTTTTTTTTTACCCTTCAAACCACCTTTTCTAGTCCTGTAATGGGAATACTTTTGAAAGAAAAAGAAGCTTAACTGAGTTACTCCAAGGTTATTATGGTGCTCACAGTTTCACAAGCAAAATATTCTCCCTTTGCCTCAAATCATAAAGACTATGATATATCAGCCAAAACTTTAGCTCCTCTTACAGAAGTTTGTGCATTTTTTGTTCCTAGAATTTAACTCATGGCCAAGGATTCATGACAGGAAGTATAGTAGTAAACAAAAAGCATTTGACTGAGTGACCTAAGTTGATACTTTTTTTACTTAAAATTTTGCAACTCCTGATCTATATTCTGAAAACCTCAATTTTGATGATCAAAGAATACATTTTTTGTAATATATCACATGCAGACTCCCTAACATGTGGACCTTCAAAATATTTTTTATTATTTTTTATGTTAGTTTTTTAAAATTTATTTATTTTATTTTTCAACATTCACTTCCACAAGATTTGATTTCCAAATTTTCTCCTCATCTCATCCCTCCCCTCACCCCAAGATGGCATGCATTCTGAATACCCCTTCCCCTAATCAGCACTGCTTTCTATTTCTCCCTACCTTCTCTTATCCCCTTCCCCTTCTATTTTCCTATAGGGCAGTATAGATTTCTATACCCCATTTCCTGTATTTCTTATTTCCCAGTTGCATGTGAAAACAATTTTTAACATGTGTTTTTAAAACTCTGCATTCCAAATTTTCTCCCTTCCTTCCTCCCCACCCACCCTCATTGCAACTCAATACAGGTTATGCATGTGTAGTCATGCAAAATACTTCCTTAGTAGTCATGTTGTGAAAAACTAAGTATATTTCCCTTCATCCTATCCTGCCTCCCATTTATTCTATTCTCTCTTTTGACCCAGTCCCTCCTCAGAAGTGTTTGCTTCTGATTACCTCCAACAATCTACCCTCCCCTCTATCATTCCCCTGCTCTCTTGTCTCCCCCCCCCATTCTCCTGTAGGCTAAGATAGATTTCCATACAAAATTGAGTGTGTATGTTATTCTTTTCTTAAGCCAAATCTGATGAGAATAAGATTCACTCATTCCCTTTCACCTTCCCCCACTTGTCCTCAACTGTAAAAGCCTTTTCTTGTCTGTTTTATGTGAGATAATTTACCCCATTCTATCTCTCCCTTTCTCCTTCTTCCAGTATAATCATCTCTTATCCCTTAATTTTATTCTCCAGATATCACCCCTTCATCTTCAACTCGCCCTGTGCCCTCTATCTATACACATACATATAATTTTCCCCTCCAACTACCCTCATAGTGACAAAGATTTCATGTGTTACAAATATCATCCTTCCATGCAGGAAACAAACAGTTTAACCTTAATAAGTCTCTTATGATTTTTCTTTCCTGTGTACCTCTTCATGTTCCACTCAAGTCTTGTGTTTGAAACTCAAATTTTCTATTCAGCTCTGGTGTTTTCATCAAGAATTCTCTATTTCACTGAATGACCATTTTTTCCCTTGAAGGATTATACTCAGTTTTGCTGGGTAGGTGATTCTTGGTTGAAATCCTATCTCCTTTGCCCTCTGGAATATTAAAATCCATGCCCTCTGATCCTTTAATGTAAAAGTTGCCAAATCTTGTGTTATCTTGATTGTGTTTCCACTATATTTGAATTGTTTCTCTCTGGCTGCTTGTAATATTTTCTCCTTGACCTGGGAACTCTGGAATTTGGCTACAATATTCCTAGGAGTTTTCCTTTGGGGATCTCCTTTAGGAGGTGATCAGAGGATTCTTTCCATTTCTATTTTACCTTCTGGCTCTAGAATATCAGGGCAGTTTTCCTTGATAATTTCTTGAAAGATGATGTCTAGGCTCTTTTTTTGATCATGGCTTCCAGATAGTCCAATAATTTTTAAATTCTCTCTCCTAGATGTATTTTCAAGGTCACTTGTCTTTCCAGTGAGATATTTCACATTGTTTTCTATTTTTTCATTCTTTTGGATTTGTTTTATAGTGTCTTGATTTTTCATGAAGTCTCTAGCTTCCAATTGCTCCATTCTAATTTTTAAGGAAGTATTTTCTTCAATAAGCTTTTGGACTTCCTTTTCCATTTGACCAATTTTGCTTTTTTAGGGCATTCTTCTTCTCATTGGCTTTTTGGACCTCTCTGCCATTTGGGCTAGGCTATTTTTTAAGGTGTTATTTTCTTCAGTATTTTTTTGAGTCTCCTTTAGCAAGCTGTTTACTTGTTTTTCATGATTTTCTTGCATCACCCTTATTTCTCCTTCCAGTTTTTCCTCTACTTCTCTTACTAGTTTCTCAAACTCCTTTTTGATCTCTTCTATGGCCTGGGACTGATTCATATTTTTCTTGGAGGCCTTGGATGTAGCAATGTTAACTTTGGTGTCTTCTTCTGGTTGTATGTTTTGATCTTCTTTGTTACCAAAGAAAGAGTCTATGGTCTGTTTTTTTTGGACTTTTGTTTATTAATGATCCCATCCAATTACTTGAGTTTCAAACTCTTTGTTAAGGTAGGGGTCTGCTTCCAGTGTGGAGAATGTACTGTCCCAAGCTTTGAAGGTTTTGTGCAGTTGTTTTCAGAGATACTTCTAGGGACCTGCAAATTTTCAGTTCTTCCAAGGTGGTATGATAAGGGGCAATATGGTTACTCCTTTCCTGGCCTGTGATTGGTCTATGAGTGACCACAAGCACTCTTTTCTGCCTTGTAACTGTGAAGAGGATTTCTTCTACCCCACTACTACAAGCTCCATCACGCCTGCACTCCTCTTCACCCCAGGACCACCACCCAGAACTGTGACCCAGATCCAAGCTAGGCCAAAGCAAGAGAGTCCTGCACCAGCAGAGAGATCCCTGCAATCCCTCTCTGACCAGCCACTTGATTCTCCCTCAGTCTGTGGGCCAGAACCTCCAGAGGCAGCTGCCAGCCTGGGGCCAAGCTCAGGGACTGAGGCTGGGACCAAGCTTCTCTCTCACTGCAGTCACAGACTTTTCCCACTGAACTTCTAAGATGTCTTTGTTGTTCGTGCGTTGAGAAGTCTGGAAATTGCCACAGCTGCCAGTGATTCAGCCCTCCGAGGCCTGTTCCAGGTTCACTGAGGCCTGTTTTGCCTGTGTGCCCATGCTGAACTGCACTTCTCTCTCCGCCCAGCACAATATACCTTTCAGATCAACCATCCAAGCTGTCTTGGGCTGTAAATTTGTTTCACTCTGTCTTTTTGTGGGTTCTGCTGCTTTAGAATTTGTTTAGAGCCATTTTTTACAGGTATTTGGAGGGATTTGGGGGAGAGCTCTGCCCCCGGGCCTCCAAAATATTATCTTATGTTAGAAGTACTCTATGGATCAACCTTTACTCAACATTAAAGCTGCTGAGCTACACCAATATGATAACTTTCTTTCCCAATAATTCAGTGCATATAGCTCAAAATAAAAGACATTGCATCAAATAGTATAGCAAGTAAGGTGATCAGAACATATTCCCTTTTATACATGTAGGGTACATTCTCCCACAGGATAAGACCACTGTTGGGAAAGAGCATATACATGGTAAACACATGTAATGAAGGAACATAGAGAACTCATGTAGGGTACATATCTGGCCAGAGCATATGTATTTAAGGCACATAAATATAGGGCCCATGTGTCCAGGACATATATACATACTGGGAAGCACTTATATACATCTAGATGTTGAGAGGCGATATCACTATCATTTTTGTTTTCTTAGTCAGTTTTTTTTTCTTTCCAAGTGATTGTCTCAGAGAAGAAATAGGAGATGGCTGGTAGTCTGAAAGCAAAATGAAAAGGGTCTAGGATATTCGTTTACTTATCCATTGACATCTTAATTAGGCTGATTGGAGAAGACAAATCATAGAAACCTATATCTACCATAAAATGTGTGTTGTATTGTTGCTTGGAGTATGGGAGATCTGAAGACAATTCCTTCATCTGAAACCTTTTCCAGGGAAAAGATTGTAAAATAGTCTTCCAGGACACTTATTCAATTACTATCCCCGATTCATTTATTGACTCCATTTAAGATTTTACTTTATTTCAAATCGGCAAAATAGGTTGTCAGGACTAGATGGGTCTGGGATGAGAAAGGAAAAGGTTCTTTTGAGAGGAAGTGGAAAAGATATATAGCTTTCTGTTTTAAGAAGGAGCAATGTATCAGAAAAAGATTTTTTTTTTCATTTGGGGGTACAGGAATGGGTAGTTACTTTAGTTTAATAAGTCAAAAGTGTCTGAGTCTGATTATTATGACCTCTATTCTCAGGACTGTTGGGCTCCAGACTTTAAGAAACATATAAAATTGAATTAATTTAAAGGGCTTATCCAATGCTAACACCGGGATTTCTGATATAGGAATTCATATGTGTCAGGTGAATCAGCAGACAAATACAGAGCTCATAATATAATGAGATAATTGCAGAAGCCCAAACCATATTCCAAAGGATGAGAGGAGGGGGGAAGAATTAAACTTCACAATTATGTAATTATTATGCTTCAGTATGAGTAGTTAATAAGGATAATCATACAAAAATAGATTTATTATTAGGATCACAGTTACATGTACTATCTATATAGCTATAAATATAGTTCTGACCCTGAAGTAAGAGAGATGTGGGTTCAAGTCTGAATTATATATATATATTCCAAGGAACCCAACAAAGAAGCAGTCCCAAAGGAGGCCAGAAAGCTATTTCTTCTCACTTATATCTCACAGAGTGTTCAGTAATTTCTGGTTAAATTACCAGTCATCTGTGATGCAAACATGCACCTCATAGGTACCAAGAAGACCATAAATTTCTGGGCACATATGAAGTTTAGCAAGGGGCCAGATCATGAGGATCACAAGAAGGGGCATGAGTACAGATACAGATATGAACATATAGGCAAAAATATAGAAATAATAAATACTATGCAATAAGAATCGAAGAACATGAACAGAAAAGGTGAAAGTAAAGAGGGAGGACTAGATATTTCCTCCAATCTTCATGACCTCTCAAACTTCTCTAAAATAGGAATTTGGGGCAAAAGATAAAGCAATTTCAAACTTCTCTATTATCTGAGATACCAAGAAATAAATGAGTTATTGATGCAATGAATTAATAGCAGAGAAAACTACTCATTAGCCCACTTAGCATCTCCTTCCTCACCATATACCGTGCTCAGGCATCAGGCATCAGGCATGCTGCAAAAGCTGACCACCAGGTTTACAAGAGAACTCAACTTTCTCCTTTCTTCTCAGTGCTGATGAAAACCCAAAACCTTGCTCATCTGGGATGGTACTGTGGTAATACTCTGTAATAGCCTATAACTCAGCCAGAAAATTGAAGAAGAGAGAGAACTAGGGCAGAGTATGGGTGTAGCTGTAGAGTACTCCATTAAGCTACTTATAGACAGGGACAGCTATGTCCTCCCAGAAGTCAGTTGAGGCAGTAAATGAGGGCTGTGAGGAGAAAGCTTTGAGATTCAGCCACAGGGAAATCATAATTAAAGGAGAATGAATTAGAAAATGAGTGGTAAGGGAGTATAAGAAAAAAATTATGAAATTATTAATGATCTTAGTAGGAAGAAATCTCAATAAAACACCTTGAGAACAATTAGATAAATGAACAGAGAATATATTAATAATAGAAGGGCATACAAACTCTGAAACAAGTAAAAGAGTACAGAAAAATAAGACTAGATATTTCAAGACAAAGGAAAATGAATCAACACCAGATGAGACAGAGAACACTGTTGATTCTGAAGAGAGAATGGAACCACAGCAGAATATTAACTGAGAAATAAGAATCACAAAGGCAGAATTTATGCTTTGTATAGCAGTTCTATACACATGCTAAATGCTATTACTATTATCATTATTTTATTACAAAAGCACTAAGAATCCACAGGTCATATACAGAAAAAAATCTGCTGTGGACTCCAAGTCGTGAAGTGGTTGAAAGATAGAGAATGGAGAAAAATTACTACGGTCAATATGAAAAAGCAAGAGTGGCTATTATACTTTCAAAGCAAAAACAAGCATACATAACATGGGGGAGGAGCAAGGAAACTACATTATGCTGAAAGGAAATAAAAATGGCAAACCAATATCAACAGTAAATGTAAATTCTCCAAATGTCTTAGCATCTAAAATAAAAATAATCATAAAACATCATAGTGTCACAGTACATTAGGATAATAAAGAATAAATTCCATAGGAAGACTGAAAGATAATATTTCTGTTTCAATTTTGGATAAGTCTAACAGAAAGGTGAGTTAAAGAGATATATAGAACTAAACAAATATCCAGAGAAACTAGAGCTAAAAGACTTTGGAATCTTCTATGTGGAATTGCAAGTCTATACACATTTCTGAAAACAACATAGTTCTTTTACAAAAATCTGCCTTTTATTAGGCACAGAGATATCACAAAAATATAAAAAGTCACATCTATATATCAATTTGATAGATATTCACTAGTCCTGTAAGGTAGATACATCCATTTTGTGGATGAGAAAACTGAAGCTGAAAATGGTTAAGTGATTTTCTCAGGATCTCACAACTAGTACTTTTCTGAGGCAGGACATGAACTCAGGTCCTCATGACTCGAGTCCAACACTCTATCTACTATGTCAACTAGCTATTTTTTGTTATTGCAGATAAAAACAGTTTTTATTATTTATCCATCATGCTTTAATACATAAGCACATGTATCCATTTCACAATTCTATCTCTTAAATTTTTTTGTGATTTCATGTGAAAATATTCAATGAAAAACAATTAACACCTTAAAATATAATCATTATAACAAAATAAGCATGAACAGTTTAAAGCCTAATTGTGTGTACACAATACTTTGAATTCCCAAAAAATGTATCAAAAAGAGGAGGAAAGGAAAATCTGTCAGTGCCTCTCATATTTATACAATATGCAATTTCTTTAATTTATATAAACACCAGTTCTTATTTATAAACATTTCTGCTAAACCAAACTGACTACTCCATCATTCATCACGTTAATCTGTTATGCAATAATCCTGGAACCAATGACTCCTTAAAAATATATGTATGGTTTCGTGGTTCTCATATTAAAAAAAGATCTTTGATAAAGATCTTACACATGTTAATCATTCCTAGAAGTGTATGGATAAGAATGGATCCATATACATTTCTTGATATTTTTTGATTTTTTTGTGTTATATGTGTTGTTTTATTTTTGAAAATAAAATCTGTCTATAATTCTAAGTGAAAATTTGCCGGATATAAAATTAAAATTCATAGTCAATAAACATTTATTAAGTACCTACTATGCTCCTATAAGATACTAAGTATTTTATTTCTTTTTTCAACCCCCATCTATCCTGCATTCTGTTTTTACTGTCTTTATTTCTACTTCCTATGTTTATTTCATCCTACCAGGCCCCTTCATTCCAAACCCATCCTCCTACCAAGCTGTATTAAATCACAATAAGAAAGATTTAGATCATCCTTATCTTTGCTGTTGTGAATGATGAAAAAACCTACTGCCTTCTGGCTCCACACTTAGAATCCCTGCTGTTCTAGGCTCAATGTAGTAGAGGAAGGAGATTATTCAAAAGATTCTTAATTTCTTCCTTAAAATATTGCCATATTCTAGGTGCCACAATAGATAGACTAATCTTCCCGAGTTCAAATCTGGCCTCAGACACTTACTATCTGTGTGACCCTAGGTAACTCACTTACCCCTGTTTGTCTCAGTTTCCTCATCTGTAAAATGAGCTGGAGATGGAATTGGCAAATCACTCCAGGACCTTTGCCAAGAAAACACCAAATGAGGTCATGAATAATTGTACACAACTGAAATGACTGAAAAAAGCAAACAACAAAATAGAAACATATGGAGGACTTTCTTGTTTCAAGCAGAAACTTCTATTAGTTTTAAAAATATTATTTATTCATTTATTAATAGAGACTCATAGCCATGAAATGAGAGGTATGGAATTATCTATCTATCTATCTATCTATCTATCTATCTATCTATCTATCTATCTATCTATTTATTCTTTTGCAAGATTCAGAAGCAATGCTGTCATGAGTTCCACAGGAGGCACTATTGGTTTATTTCTATTGGGATGTCTATTTTTTTTAAAGCACTCTTTGGGTCCTTTTACCATCCCTGCTGCACTGCTTGTTTTCGGTTTGTTCCATGTTAAAATGCTCCTTTGTCAAAACCCCTAAGCCCATAGGTGATAACTGCTACAGGAAAATCTTACTGATGGGTAGATATGTTTTCAATAACCCTTGACTTTTATTAGTTCAGCCACTGCTAGAATGAAGGGTAACAGGACCCTTGATATTTTTAATAGTCTTCCCTACCCTCAACACTTCTCAGGTCAGCATTCTTTGCTGATAAAATTCTGGCCTGGACCTTGAGTTTTTTTGTCATTGATATAATATCATATAATATCACAAGAAGTATCAGCAACATTATGTCCCTCTGAGCTTTGGTTGACAGTGCAAAAGCTGTAAGATCAATAATAGGAGTTGGAGCCTTGTAGTTATTTCCTTATTTTCATTATCTCCAAGAGACCGAGTTGCGTATCAGATTAATAAATTTCTGAGAGTGTTCTAGAAAGATGAAGGATCACTAAGATAAGAAATAGGTAGGAAAATTGTTTATACTAAAAGCATGCACATTGCCCAGGAGATAAGAGAATAACATCTCTGCTCTACAAAATTTTTAAAAGAAATTTTGCATTGTATATGTAACTCAATGTTACAGATAGATACATTTTTTAAATCCTTCATATTCCAAATTTTAATAACTCATTTATTGTTAGTATATTTTCCTCATTGACTAATATTCTACCTAGGTTGCAGTTGATAATAGAAAATATGAAACTTAAAGAAGTGATATATGGAGCCAGTACTTTAATTTTCACCGTAATTTTATGAAATTTTGTGAGTTTGGGAAGTACAGAAATTTTGGTCAGGTTTGAGAACCTATGCTAATCTGCAATAATGAGGAAGTGTTATCCAACAAGATATGATTAGAAAATCATTCATTTCATTCCCTTATATGCAAATAAGCAAATTAATATAACTACATACATTTGAATAGGAAAACTGATCCTCATTTGGAAGCCTTTCATTATGTTCTTTGACTTATAAACTAGAAGAAGCTGCCTTTGAATGTGAGAATTAATAAAATTGAAATTCCTATGATTTTCCCTATTGGTTTGAATTCAGGGTGAAATACATGTTTCAGTTCAGACATTAGTTGATAAAGAAATAAAAGAAAGAGCTGTTTTTTTATGTTGGGTCAATATTTAATGTTAAGTTTGCATATTTCCATCCTTTCCTCCCCATCCAACATGGATATGATTTGTGTCTGGAGTAGTGAAGATAGGTAGCGATGGAAACTTAAGGGACTGGGACAGAATGGAAACAATCTAGAAAAGGCCTAATAACATGCTAGAGGGAGAACACCGGTTCAGGAGTCAGAATTCAATAAGGACTTCAATCTTAACTCCATTAGTGACTAGGTATAGAAACAAAGAGTCTTTGAATTGGAAGGGACCTGAGAGCTCATCTAACCTAATCCTTATTCAAATGAAGAATACATTTATACTTACTCCACTTGAACTGTGACATAACAGTTGTAAAATTACTCTGCTTTGCCTTTGTTTTCAACTCTCCTAACACTGATAAAAATTAATATCTCTTCTAGTATGTCCTAAATATAAATTAAATAACATGTGGAATAACTGAAAAACAAAAGTACACTTTAAAATAAGAGATATGCATGCTTTTAGAATACATTTTCCTATTTTGTTTCTTTCTCTATCCTTTAACTTTTTAGAATTTTACCAGAAATTTGTCAATCTGATAGATTGATAATTTAGATTCTTGAACATAATGAGAAGAAATGTATTAATATTTTATAGCAATTACTCAAATACATGTGAGCTCTTTTTTGAAAATGCACCAAAGGAAATCCAATGTATTAATGAATACATGAGAACCTAGTTATATAAAGATGATTGGAGGTCCTTAAAAGGGCTGTCTTTTGCCTTTCTTTGCATACCCAGGACTTAGTACAGTGCCGGGCTTGTAATAGGTGCTTAATGAAAGCTTGCTGACTTGAAGTAAATGGGTAATAACCCTTTTTCATTAAAAGTGAAAAAAAAATGGGATTTTATCTTGAAAAATAGAACTACAACTATGAGATTAGGTTTATTTTCTTTTATATTCAATATAATAAAGATTATGTTTTAAACTATGTACTGATAAATAGAATGAACAAAATCAATATTGTTGAGTGTTTTTAGTGTAATTTTCTGACAAAATTATAAGATAGCACAGTCCAATATCCTGTTCTTCGTATTTGACTTATGCATCATGATCTTAAAGAGGGTCATTGTTGCCAACATATTGGAAAGCTTCATGTTTTCCAAGACTCTTAATCCTTTGATATTTTAGCCCCTGGTAAACATCAGCAAGAAGCAAAACAACAAAAATATTGTAAAAATAGTCACTGATATTAAAATGTTTGAGTGGAGAATAATTTTATAAGTGTTCAGTTCATAAGAGAATTATTTACATGTCATGATGACTTTTGCTTCCTTCTGCAACATTGTAGGAAAACAATGATCCTTAGTGGTTAAAGTGTAGGCCTTTGAGTGGGGGCCATCTGATATCAAGTCCCTCCTCTGACTGATGCTATTTGTACAACCTGTTCAAACTTCTATGAGTTGCAGAATCAGAATGAGCAGAAGGAGATCCCCTGATTCCTCCCAGTAGGAATTCTTTGCACCATTAGAATCATGGGTCTAGACCAAGACAAAATATAAAATTATGACTGTGAGGAACTGGATATTGAATACTCTGATAAAGAGGACTGTTTTTTATAGGAGGTATACAATACTATTATTAATGAGAAAATCATGGATCACTTTTAGTTTACCTGAAAATCACAATTGAGTCTACTGTTTCCTTATAAATTGTGGTCCTCAGATTTTAAGCTTCCTTTTGAATGCATTAGAGTCATAGAACTCAAGAGTTGTAAAGTACTTCAGAGTCACTTAGTCAAAGCCTTACTCAAAAGATGGGTGCCCTCTATAGAGTGCCCACCAAGGGGTTACCCAACCTTACCTTGAATATTTCCAATTATAAAAGATTTGTAATATTTTTCAGGCTTAGAATATAACAATCTCTAACAACAATATGATTTCACTCTAATAAACCATCTCAATGAACCACAGAAAAGTCCAACTGTCAGAGTTGAGTGTAATTATTCATTTTCAACATCCTACTGTCCTGAGCATTTGCTTTCCTAATATATCACTGGGAGCCTGTGATGATTGGGCATTATATCAACTGTGGTACATATGGTAAATTATGTCTATGGTGATAAGGACTTTTATGATTTGGGCACACAAGCTGGACACTTGAAAAAAGAAAGCCCACTACCAATCATTTAGTTAATTTGTTACTGAACCTCCCATAGGAAATGCCTACATTTTTAAACTGTTTACTTGTTTTCCAAGATGATTTTTTTATATTTCAAACTTTGGTCTATACTGACATAAAGTGAAATACACCATTTCACATCAGAAATGCAACATTTTTCTTCCATTTGACATGTTGAAGCAGCAAATTATATCAAGACCTGGGCTCTTTCCTTGATCTGAAGACAATGTATAATAGCTAATATATATATATATGTATATATATATGTATATATATATATATACATATATGTATGTGTCTCTATAAATATATCTCTGTATACAAAAGTTTTCAGTATTGCACATATCATTGAAAATTCCTAAATGCGAAATATGGTACTTTTTATCTAATTAAAGATCCTAATTGAATTTAAAAGAAGCCATTATATATTTCCTTTATGTTGAAATTTCAGAGAAATGTACAGTAGCTAGAGGGTTTGAGGGACTATACAAAGACACTTCTATTCTAACACAAATACAGTTGTTTTTAATTTGTTAAGCAAGAAAGCATTTTTTTACTTCAAAAATTAGTTGAGCTGTATTTATTTTTTTCTTTACCAAGTAGAAAAGACTTTGGACTAGGAAAAATAGTGCAAAAATTATTAGTGGCGAGTGGAAACAAGATAAAATTAATAATGATAATATTAAAAATAATAACATTTATATGGTGATTAAAGATTTGCCAAGTCTTATATATTTGTTATCTTAGTTGATCTTCAAATAACCTTCTGTCAGATGCTATTATTATGCCCATTTTATAGATGAGGAAAGTAAAAGTTTTTTATTTTTAATTAATTTATTTTGATTTATTAACAATCACTTCCATATGCTTTTGTGTTTAAATTTTTTCTCCCCCATCCCCCTCACCACCCTCCCCAAGATGGTGCACAATCTAATATAGGCTATACATATACCTTCCTATTAAACATATTTTCACATTAGGGATGTTGTAAGTAAGACTTAGAACCAATAGGAGGAACCACCAGAAAGAGGAAACAAAACTCAACAGGAGAGAAAAAAATAGCAAATAGTATGCTTGATCTGCATTCAAATTCCATAGTTCTTTCTTTGGATGTGGGTAGCATTTTCATCATGAGACCTTTGGAGATGTCTTAGATCCTTGTATTGCTGGTAAGGGTTAAGTTTATCAAAATTAGTCATCACACAATGTGACTGTACACCATTTTCCTGGTTCTGTTTACTTCATTCAGCCTCAGTCCATACAAGTTTTTGCAGGTTTTTCTGAAATCAGCCTGTTCATCATTTCTTATACCACAATAGTATTCCATTACATTTATATACCACAACTTGTTCAGCCATTTCCCAATTGATGGGCATCCTCTCAATTTCCAATTCTTTGCCACCCCAAAAAGAGCTGCTATAAATATTTTTGTACATGTGGGTCCTTTTCCCATTTGTATGATCTCTTTGGGATATAGCCCTAGAAGTACTATTGCTAGGTCAAAGGGTATGCACATTTTTATAGCCCTTTGGGCATAGTTCCAAATTGCTCTCCAAAATGGTTGGATCATTTCACAACTCCACCAACAATGCATTAGTGTTCCTATTTTCCCACAACTTCTCCAACATTTATCATTTTCTGGTTTTGTCATGTTGGCCAATCTGATAGGTGTGATATGGTACCTCAGAGTTGTTTTGATTTGCATTTCTCTAATCAATAGTGATTTAGAGAATTTTTGATATGACTATAGATGGCTTTAATTTCTTCATCTAAGAACTGCCTGTTCATGTCTGTTGACCATTTATCAATAGGGGAATGACATGTATTTTTATAAATTTGACTTAATTCTCCATATATTTTAGAAATAAGGCCCTTATCAGAGAGACTGGTTGTAAAAATTCTTTCCCAGTTTTCTACTTTCCTTTTAATCTTAGTTGCATTGGCTTTTTGTGCAAAGCTTTTTCAATTTAATGTAATCAAAGTTACCCATTTTGCTTTTCATA
Organism: Vombatus ursinus; assembly: GCF_900497805.2. Taxonomy (NCBI): domain Eukaryota; kingdom Metazoa; phylum Chordata; class Mammalia; order Diprotodontia; family Vombatidae; genus Vombatus; species Vombatus ursinus. Next base: position 5,417,993 of record NW_020946557.1, on the reverse strand, counting down.
ATGTTCTCTATCTCCTGTTTGGTCATGAATTCTTCTGTTCTCCATAAATCTGATAGGTAAACTATTCCTTGCTCTCTCAGTTTGCTTATAGTATCAGCCTTTATATCTAAATCATGAACCCATTTTGACTTTACTTTGGTATATGGTGTGAGATTTTGATCAATGCCTAGTTTCTGCCATACTCTTTTCCAGTTTTCCCAGCAGTTTTTTTTTCAAAGAGTGGGTTCTTATCCCAGAAGCTGGGGTCTTTGGGTTTATCAAATGATAGATTACTATAGTCATTGACTACTGTGTCTTGCATACTTAACCTATTCCACTGATCCACCACTCTATTTCTTAGCCAGTACCAAGCAGCTTTGATGATTGATAGTTTATAATACAATTTAACATCTGGAATGGCTAGGCCACCTTCTCCTGCATTTCTTTTCATTAGTTCCCTTGATATTCTGGACCTTTTGTTCTTCTAAATGAATCTTATTATTTTTTTAACTCTCTAAAATAATTTTTGGTAGTTTGATTGGTATGGCACTGAATAAGTACGTTAGCTTAGGTAGAATTGTCATTTTTATTATATCAGCTCGGCCTACCCATAAGCAACTGATGTTTTTCCAATTATTTAGAACTGACTTTATTTGTGTGAATAGTATTTTGTAATTGCATTCATGTAGTTCCTGGGTTTGTTTCGAGAGGTAGACTCCTAAATATTTTATAATGTCTACAGTAAGTTTAAATGGAATTTCTCTTTCTATCTCTTGCTATTGGGCTTTGTTGGTAATATACAGAAATGCCAATGATTTTTGTGGGTTTATTTTATAGCCTGCAACTTTGCTAAAGTTGTTTATAGTATCAAGTAGTTTTTTACTTGATTCTTCAGGATTCTCTAAGTATATCATCATGTCATCTGCAAAGAGTGATAGCTTTGTTTCTTCTTTGCCTATTCTAATACCTTTAATTTCTTTTTCTTCTCCTATCACTAAAGCTAACATTTCCAGTACTATATTGAACAACAGTGGTGATAATGGACATCCTTGTTTCCCCCCCACTCTTATTGGAAATGCTTCTAGCTTGTCCCTACCACATATAATGCTTGCTGAAGGTTTTAGGAAGATGCTATTCATTATTTTCAGGAAGACTCCATTTATACCTATGCTCTCTAGTGTTTGGAACGGGTGTTGTATTTTGTCAAAAGCTTTTTCTGCATCTATTGAGATGATGATGTGGTTTATGTTAGTTTTGGTGTTGATATGATCAATTATGCTGATAATTTTCCTAATATTGAACCAGCCCTGAATTTCTGGTATAAATCCCACCTGGTCATAGTGTATTATTCTTGTGATAAGTTGCTGTAATCTATTTGCTAATATTTTGTTTAAAATTTTTGCATCTATATTCATTAGGGAAATTGGTCTATAACTTTCTTTCTCTGTTTTGACTCTTCCTGGTTTAGGTATCAGTACCATATTTGTACCATAAAAAGAATTCCGTAAGACTCCTTCTTCATCTATTTTCCCAAATAGTCTATATAGTATTGGAATTAATTGTTCTTTAAATTTTTGATAAAATTCACTTGTACATCCGTCTGGCCCTGGAGATTTTTTCCTAGGGAGTTTATCAATGTCTTGTTCAGTTTCTTTTTCTGAGATGGGGTTATTTAAGTATTTTACTTCCTCTTCTTTTAATCTGGGCAATTTATATTTTTGTGAATATGCATCCATTTCACTAAGATTGTCAAATTTGTTGGCATACAGTTGGGCAAAGTAGTTCCTAATTATTGTTTTAATTTCCTCTCCCTTGGTGGTAGATTCACCTGTTTTATTCTTGATACTAGTAATTTGGTTTTCTTCTTTCTTTATTTTAATTAAATTAACCCAAGGTTTATCTATTTTATTGTTTTTTTTTCATAAAACCAGTTCTTAGTTTTATTTATTAGTTCAATAGTTTTCTTACTTTCAATTTTATTAATTTCTCCTTTGGTTTTCAATATTTCTAATTTGGTGTTTAATTGAGGATTTTTAATTTGTTCTTTTTCTAGTTTTTTTAGTTGTATGCCCAATTCATTGATTTCCTCTTTTTCTATTTTATTTATGTAAGCATTTAGAGATATAAAACTTCTCCTGAGAACTGCTTTTGCTCCTTCCCATAAGTTTTGGTATGTTGTCTCATTATTGTTATTCTCTTGAATGAAGTTATTGATTGTTTCTATGATTTGGTCTTTGACCCAATCATTTCTTAGGATTAGATTATTTAGTTTCCAATTATTTTTAGTCTGTCTTTCAATGGCCCCTTGTTACATATAATTTTTATTGCATCATGATCTGAAAAGGATACATTTAATATTTCTGCCTTTCTTCATTGGATTGTGAAGTTTTTATGCCCTAGCACATGGTCAATTTTTGTGTATGTGCCATGTACCACCGAGAAAAAAGTATATTCCTTTCTATCTCCATTCAGTGTTCTCCAGAGGTCTATCATACCTAACTTCTCTAATGTTCTATTTGCTTCCTTAATTTCTTTCTTGTTTATTTTGTGGTTGGATTTATCTAGTTCAGAGGGGGGAGGTTGAGGTCCCCCACTAGTATAGTTTTGTTATCTATTTCTTCCCGTAACTTTCTGAACTTCTTCTCTAATAATTTGGATGCTATACCATTTGGTGCATATATGTTTAGTAATAATATTACTTCATTGTCTATGGTGCCTTTTAGCAGGATGTAATTTCCTTCCTTATCTCTTTTGATAAGATCTATTTTTGCTTTTGCTTTGTCTGATATCAGGATTGCTACCCCTGCTTTTTTTACTTCAGCTGAAGCATAATATATTCTGCTCCAGCTTTTTATCTTTACCCTGTGTGTGTCACTCTTTTTTCAAATGTGTTTCCTGTAAACAGTATATTGTAGGATTATGGTTTTTAATCCATTCTGCTATCTGTTTTCATTTTATGGTAGAGTTCATCCTATTCACATTCACAGTTATGATTACAATCTCTGTCTTTCTCTCCATCCTACCCCCCGCCCCCGTTTATGCTTTTCTTTCTCCTTTCCCCTTTTCCCTCCTCACTAGTGTTTTGCCTTTGACTATGGCCTTCCTCACTCCCTCCTCCCTCCTATTAGCCCTTTCCCTTTTCTTCTCCTTTACCCTTACTGCTTCTTCCCTCCCTTCCATTACCCCTCCCTTTTCTTTCTCTTTTCCCTCCTACTGCCTATAGGGCAAGTTAGATTTCTATTCCTAACTGATTATGTTATTCCCTTCTTGAGCCAAATCTGATGAGAGCAAAGTTCAAACAATGCTCATCCCCCTCCCTTTTTTCCCTCTGCTGTAATAGGTTTTTGTGTCTTTTCCTATAATGTAATTTACCCTTGTCTACCTCTTCCTTTCTCAGTACATTTTCTTAGATCAGATTAGTCCACTTACTTGGATCCATTTAACCCACTTGATTAGATTTTTTTTAATCATTACATCAAAATCAACTTACATCTGCCCCCTTTATGTGTACTCATTTAACATGGTATAATAACAAGACGGTTCTCAAGAGTTACAAGTATCATCTACCCTTACAGTGATGTAAACAATTTGCCCTTATTAACAACATATTGTATCTTTCTGTTCCATTTACTTTTTTATGTCTCTTGAGTCTTGTACTTGAAGATCAAATTTTCTGTTGAGCTCTAGTCTTTTTATCAGGAAGGTTTGGAAGTCCCCTATTTCATTGAATATCCATCTCCTCCCCTGAATTATCATGTTCATTTTCACTGGGTAGGTGATCCTTGGTTGTAACCCAAGCTCCTTTGCCTTATGGAATATCATGTTCCATACCCTGCGGTCTTTTAATGTAGAAATTTTAATGTAGAAATTAATGTAGAAAGGTCCTGTGTAATCTTGACTGTGGTTCCATGATATTTAATTTTTTTTCTTTCTGGCTGCTTACAGTATTTTCTCTTTGACCTGGTAACTTTGGAATTTGGCTACTATATTCCTTGGCATTTTCAATTTGGGATCTCTTTGAGGAGGTGATTGGTGGATTCTTTCTATGGCTATTTTACCCTATGGTTCTAGGACCTCAGGGCAGTTTTCCTTTATGATTTCCTGAATGATACTGTCTAGGCTCTTTTTTTCATTGTGATTTTCAGGTAGACCAATAATTTTTAAATTGTTTCTCCTGGATAGATTTTCCAGGTCAGTTGTTTTACCAATGAGTTATTTCATATTTTCATCTATTTTTTTCATTTTTTTGTTTCCATTTGACTGATTCTTGCTGTCTCATAGAGTCATTAGCTACTATTTGCCTGATTCTACTTTTTAACAAATTGTTTTCTTCTATTAGATTTTGTACCTCCTTCCCCATTTAGCCAATTGTGTTTTTTAGAGATTTATTTTCTTCAGTGTACTTTTTTTCCAGTTGGTCAATTGTATTTTTTAAGGATTTGTTTCCTTCAATGTACTTTTTTCCAGTTGGCCAATCGTATTTTTTTAGGGACTTGTTTTCTTCAGTGCACTTTTTTCCAGTTGGCCAATTGTATTTTTTAAAGACTCTTCTACCTCTCTCATTTGACTTTTAAAGTCCTTCTTGAACTCTTCTAAGAAGGCTCTTTGGGCTTCATACCAGTTCGTATTCCCTTTTGAGGTTGCAGATGTGGGTTTGTTGACAATGTTGTCCTCTTCAGAATTTTTGCCTTGATCTGCACTCTTCTCAAAAAATGAATCTATGGTACGTTTCTTTTTACTCATGGTGTTTCTTTATTCCTGGCCTTTAAAGAGATTGAGTTCTCCTGTTGGGGAGAAGAGGGCACTGACCCAAGCTTCTTGTGTTGGGAGCCTAGGTCTTGGTCACTGTGTTTGTGTGCTGGGGCCTCTTATGTTGGCAGTTGGAGGCTGTAGGTTTCCTGCAGCTTACCTGGTATTGGACTGGAATCAGCAAGGCTTGAACTTTCAGGCAACTCTAGGTTGCCTGCTTTTCCTTTCCTTTAGCTTTCTTCAGCTCCTTTCGGATGGATGTTGCAGGGTGTTTATCCACCTGGGATCCTTTGTAATGCTGCTTCCCTTATTTTGCTTAGGTGCTGGGAGATCCATTTGCTATAGAATGCTGGGGCACCTGGTGATTTTCTGAGCTGCCCCACTCTCACTAAATTACTCGGAGATCGAGGTGTTGGTGTTTTATTGCTCCACCGCCGGGTTTCAGGATCTCCTCCTGGTGTGCTAACAGGGGGTTTTCAGCTATCTGGCTGTGACCCCTCCTGTTCAGTCTTGCTCCCATTCCCCCAGGGCAAGTGGGGCCTTGAGGAAAGCAAAAGTTGAGAGAGGTCAAATGATATGCCCAGGATCACATAGTTGCTTAGTGTCTGAGGCCAAATTTGAACTCAGATCTTCCTAATTTCAAGTCTAAAAGTTTTACCCAATACATCACAAACCTACTTTAAGATAAGTAAAACAAGGTATCTCTCATCAAGGTATATCTAGATAAATTCAAATAACAAGTAAGAGATGAATATCTGAAGGTATTGAAAAAACTGATTGAGCTGTTGTCAATAATCATTGAAAAATCTTGGCAAATGAGATGGAATTTGCAGAATAGCAATTTACCTGTTGTTTTAGGAAGAAAGTGGTATCTAAAATCTATAGACCAATAGAATTTTTTTTCATAAGGTGATAGGATAGAGAGCAACTAGAGTTTATTGAGTAGTGGGGTGACATGGTCATACCTGTGCTTTAGGGTGATGGTATTGTTTGAGAAGGGAATATATGTAAGAAACACTGGGAAAGTAAAAATCAATAGAATTTGATGATAAATTGTGTATTGTGGAGGACAATAAGGAATTATGGATGACTTAGAGGATGGTGGGGACCTCAAAAGTACTAGGCGAGTTAGGAACCACAGAGGTTTTTGGGGAAAAATAAATTAATTCAGTTTTTAGGTGTTGAGTTTAACATTTATATAGGACTTCAAGTTTAAGATAATCAACTGCTAATTGGAGAGGAGAGACTAGAGGTCAAGAGAGAAGCTGGGGTGGAAATAGATATGAGAATCACCAACATAGAGATAATAATGAGGACTCCTCTCATTTTTAGTTGAATGATGAAGTAAGAAGCCAGAATGCAGAGAGTTAAGGAAGTAAAGGAAGTACACTGACTGCATATCACCTTCTTAAGAGTTGAACCACAAAAGTTAGGAGAAATATAGCATGATAGCTAGCAAGGATGGATATGTCAAGTGAGAATTTTTTGAAGATGGAAGAGTAATGAGCATATTTGTAGACAGCAGGGAAGCAACTAGAAGACAGTGAAAGATTGATGAATTGTGAGAGTATAGGGATGATAGAAGGGACAATCTGCTTGAGATGACAGGATAGAATGGTACCACTTATGCATGTAGAGGAGTTTATCACGGCAAAGAGAAGGACCAAGTATTCATGGGATAAAGGAGGAGATAATGCTACAAAGATTTGGATTGCTGTGAGATTGGAGGTGAGAGGAGATCTTGGTGACTGGCTTTGATTTTTTCAGTGAATTGTAAGTTAGTGTTCTCAACTGAGAAGGCTGGGGAATGGGGAGCAAAAGGTAGTTTAAACAGGTATAAAATGGTATGCAAAATCTATTATGTTCAGTTATATAGTGAATTGATTAGGGAAATATAAAGAGGATTGTCCTGCTGTAGTAAAGTTCCAGTTATTATATAACATCAATTTATGGGATACCTAGTCTGTTTAGCAGCACAAGAATAGATGTGAAGGGAGCAAATGGTGGGATTAATTCAAAGAAGGGGCTTGACAGGACAAGGTTGGCAATAGAATAATGGGGAAAGGAACTCAAGAGAAGAGAATAGTGTGTATTTGAACTAGTTCGCCCAGAAAGCAAGATGAAGAGGGTATGAGGGTTTAATAGTACAGGTATGATGGCCCAGGAAAAAAATGAGGTTTTAAAGGATTAAAAATCATTGTGGAGATAAATAACAGCAGGGTTAGGATTTTAAGGAAGAGAGTAAGCTGGAGTGTCAAAAAAATATGATCAGATAAAGGGATTTCAGAGTTCACGAACATGGAAATGGGACACCTGTGGATGATGGGAAAGACCAAGGTTATGACCATATCTGTGTGTAGCTGAGGCAAGGTAGATGAGTATCCTGTGGAAAGTTGAGGAATTGATTGAGAGTGAAATCTCTTAGTATGAAGACAACAGTTAGGAAGGAGAGAAAGGTTGTGAACTAGACACTGAACTCTTTGAAAAAAGGAATCATATGTCCTGGAGGTTGGAAAATAACAGCTACAAGAATTATGATTCAGTGTTAAATATGGATTAAATGAACCCCAAAGAAAGAGAAGTTATTTAGTGAGTGTGTTAGGGGTAAGAGTCTAGAAAGGGAAATGAAGAAGGAGCACTCTGATTCCCAGATCATAATCAATGAGTCAGGGCTCATGAACTAAAGCACAACTAGTGATGAAAAGGGTGGCAAGAGATGCAGTTTCATGAATTGAAAAACATATTTCAGGGAGTGTAAGAAAATGGAAAGACTAAGGAAAAAGCTTTATGATGAAACAGAGTTTGCTACTTATTTAGTAGACAGTCTTGAGTGCACAGTGGAAATAGATCTTGAGTGACAGTTTGGAAGGGTCAGGTTGAGAGATTGAGAATAAGGAAGCAGGCAGTAGAGGTATAGGATTTGTAAAATGACAGGGGATGTAAAATTACTAGGATAGGGAAGGTACAAAGAAGTAGGAGTTTACTAGTAATTGAGGAATGAGTTCAGATTGGTTATCACCCCAGGGGACCAGGAAGCCAGTGTGGGGGTAGAAGAGGTTAGGGAGTATGCAGGTAGTGGAGAGTGAGCAACATGCCTGGATCTTGTCATGATTTGGAAGTTCCAGGTAAGAACTCACTAAGCAGCAGGTGTGGAGTTGGAACAGATGGAAGGGTGTGACAGTAGGGCTTATGAAATGGCATATCTGGGCAAGGACCTTTTTTTTTCCTTATTTAATAGTGTCTTATTTTTTTCCAATTACATATAAAGATAGTTTTCAAAGTTCTTTTCCATAAGATTTTGAGTTCTAAATATTTTCTCCCTCCCTTCCTTCCCCCTCTCCAAGACAGCGAGCAATCTGATATGGACTATACATGTTTAATCATATTAAACATATTTCCACATTAGTCATATTGTGAAAGCAGAATTATAACAAAAGGGGAAAACCACAAGAAAAAAAGGAAGAAAATTGTATGTCTTGATCTGCATTCAGACTCCATAGTTATTTCTCTGGATGTGGATAGCATTTTCCATCATGAGTCTTTTGGAACTGTCTTAGATCATTGCATTGCTCAGAAGAGCTAAGTCTATCAAGGTCAGTAATCACACCATATTGCTGTTACTGTATACAATGTTCTCCTGGTTCTGCTCACTTCACTCAGCATTAGTTCATGTAAGTCTTTCCAGGTTTTTCTGAAATCTGCCTGCTCATCTTTTCTTATAGAACAATAATATTCATTACATACATATACCACAGCCATTCCCCAATTGATGGACATCCCCTCAATTTCCAATTCTTAGCCACTACAAAAAAAGCTGCTATAAATATTTTTGTGAACGTGGGTCCTTTTCTCATTTTTATGACCTCTTTGGGATACAGCCCTAGAAGTGTTATTGCTGCAACAATGGGTATTCACAGTTTTATAGTCATTTGGTCATAGTTCCAAATTACTCTCTAGAATGGTTGGATCAGTTCACAATTCCCCAAACAATGCTTTAGCATTCTAATTTTCCCACATCTTCAACATTTATCATTTTCATTTTTTTCTCATAATAGCCAATCTGATTGGTGTGAGGTAATACCTCAGAGTTGTTTTTATTTGCATTTCTCTAATCAATTGTGATTTAGAGCATTTTTTCCAGATGATTATAGATAGCTTTAATTTCTTTATCTGAAAACTGTCTATTCATATCCTTTGACCATTTATCAATTGGGGAATGACTAGTATTCTTAGAAATTTGGCTCAGTTTCTATATATTTTAGAACTAAGGCCTTTTGGGGCAGAGCCAAGATGGCAGAGTGAAAGGAGTGACTTGCTTGAGCTCCCCACAAAGCCCTCCAAATACCTGTAAAAAATGTCTCTAAACAAATTACAGAACAGCAGAATCCACAAAAATAGAGTGAAACAAATTTCCAGCCCAAGACAACCTGGATAGTTGATTGGAAACGTTTATTGCACTGGCTGGGAGAGGCACACAGTTCAGTGAGGGTGTGCAGGCAAAGACCAGGCCTCAGCAAATCTGGAAGAGGCCTCAGAGGACTGAATCACAGGCAACTGTGGTGGTTTCCAGACTTCTCAACCCACAAATGCCAAAGACAACTTAGAAGGTCAGTAGGAAAAGTCTGTGACTGTGGTGAGAGAGAAGCTCAATGTGGCCCCAGTTTTAGTCCAGCCTGGGGTGGCAGCTGCTTCTGGAACTCAGCCCACAGATATGGGGGGGGGGAAATCAAGTGGCTGATCAAAGGGGAATTGCAGAGATCTCTTTGCTGGTGCTGAGGCAGGATTCTCTTGCTTTTTCCATGCTTGGATCTGGGTCACAGTTCTGGGTGGTGGTCCTGGGGAGAGGAGGAGTGCTGGCATGGTGGAACCTGTAGTAGTGGTGGAGAAGAAATCATCCTCACAGTTCCAAGACAGAAAAGAGTGCTTATGGTCACTCATAGACCAGAGCACAGGCCAGGAAAGGAGTAACCACATTGCCCCTTACCATACCACCTTGGAAGAACTGAACATTTACAGGTCCCTAGAAGTATCTCTAAAAACAGCTGCACAAAACCCCTGAAGTTTGGGACAGTACATTCTCCACACTGGAAGCAGACACCTACCTTAACAAAGAATTTAAAACTCAAGTAATTGGCTGGAAACATGAGCAAATTGTGCAAAAAAGTCAGATCATAGAATCTTTGGTGACAAAGAAGATCAAAACATACAACCAGAAGAAGACAACAAAGTCAAAGGTCCTACACCCAAAGTCTCCAAGAAAAATATGAATCAGTCCCAGGCCATTGAAGAGCTCAAAAATGATCTTTGAGAAGCAAGTAAAAGAAGTAGAGGAGAAACTGGGAAGAGAAATGTTGAATGATGCAAGAAAATCTTGAAAAACATATCAATAGCTTTCTAAAGGAGACCCAAAATAATACTGAATAAAATAATACCTTAAAAATAGCCTAACCCAAATGGTAAAAGAGGTCCAAAAGCCAATGAGGAGAAGAATGCCTTAAAAATCAGAATTGGGCAGATGGGAAAGGAAGTCCAAAGCTCACTGAAGAAAATACTTCCTTAAAAATTAGAATGGAGCAAATGGAAGCTTGTGACTTTATGAGAAATCAAGACATTGTAAAACAAAACCAAAAAAATGAAAAAAAAAATTGAAGACAATGTGAAATATCTCATTGGAAAAACAACTGAAACATATCTAGAAATAGATCTAGGAGAGAGATTTTAAAAATTATTGGACTATTTGAAAGCCATGATAAAAGAAAAAGAGCCTAAACATCATCTTTCAAGAAATTCTCAAGGAAAACTTGATAGGAGGGCAAAGGAGATAGGATTACAACCAAGAATCACCTACCCAGAAAAACTGAGTATAATCCTTCAGGAGAAAAATGGGCATTCAGTGAAATAGAAGAATTTCAAGCATTCTTGATGAAAAGACCAGAGCTGAATAGAAAATTTGACTTTCAAATACAAGACTCAAGAGGAGCATAAAGAGGTAAACAGGAAAGAGAAATCATAAGGGACTTATTAAGGTTGAACTTTTACATTCCCACATGGAAAGATGCTATTTGTAATTCATGAGACCTTTGTCAGTATTCGGATATTTGGAGAGGAAAAATATTATATGTATAGATAGATAGATAGATAGAAAGATAGATAGATAGATAGATAGATAGATTGATTGATTGATTGATAGAGGGGACAGGGTGAATTGAAGATGAAAGGGTGATATCTGGAGAATAAAATTAAGGGGTGAGAGAGGATTATACTGGGAGAAGGAGAAAGGGAGACGTAGAACGGGGTAAATTATCTCAGATAAAACAGACAAGAAAAGGCTTTTACAGTTGAGGAGAAGTGGGGGAAGGTGAGAGGGAATGAGTGAATCTTATTCTCATTGAATTTGGCTTAAGGAGGGAATACCATACACTCAGTTGGGTATGGAAATCTATCTTACCCTACAGGAAAATGGGGGGGGAGGAGGAGGGAACAAGAGAGCATGGAGATGATAAAGGGGAGGGCAGATTGGGGGAGGGGTTTATCAGAAGCAAACACTTCTGAGGAGGGACAGGGTAAAAAGAGAGAATAGAATAAACAGGGGATGGGATAGGATGAAGGGAAATATACCTAGTTTTCTACAACATGACTACTATGGAAGTGTCTTGCATGACTACACATGCATAACCTGTATCGAGTTGCTTGCCTTTTCAATGAGGGTGGGTGGGGAGGGAAGGAGGGAGAAAATTTGGAACCCAAAGTTTTAAAAACAAATGTTAAAAATTGTTTTCACATGCACCTGGGTAATAAGATATACAGGCAATGGGGTATAGAAATCTATCCTGCCCCACAGGAAAATAGAAGGGGAAAGAGATAAGAGAAGATGGGGGGGTAGAAAGGAGAACAGATAAGGGGACTGGGTATTCAGAATGTACACCATTTTTGGGTAGGTGGAGGGACAAGATGGGGAGAAAATTTGGAAATCAAAATCTTATAGAACTGAATGTTAAAAACTAAAAATAAATAAATTTATATATATAAAGGAAAAAGGCCTTTATGAAAGACACCAGCTGTAAAAATTGTTTCCCAGATTTCTTCTTTCCTTTTAATCTCGGTTGCAATGGTTTTGCTTACACAAAACCTTTTTAATTTAATATAATCAAAATTATCCATTTTGTATTTCATAATATTCTCTCTCTCTCTCTTGTTTGGCCATAAATTCTTTCCTTCTCTATAGATCTGACAGGTAAAGTATGCTCTCCTAATTTGCTTATGATATCACCCTTTATGTCTAAATCATGTACTCATTTTGACCTTATTTTGGTATGGTTTAAAATGTTCTATGGCTAGTTTCTACCATACTCTTTTCCAGTTTTCCCAGCAGTTTTTGTCAAATAGTGAGTTCTTATCCCAGAAGCTGGAGTCTTTGGGTTTATCAAACAATAGATTACTATAGTCAATGACCACTATGTCTTATGTACCTAACCTATTCCACTGATCCACCACTCTATTTCTTAGTCAGTAACAAATATTTTTGGTGATTGCTGCTGTACAATACAGTTTTAGATCTGTCATGGCTAGGCCACCTTCCCTTGCATTTCTTTTCATTAATTCCATGATATTCTTGAACTTTTATTCTTCTAGATGATTTATTTTTATTTTTTTCTAGTTGTATAAAATACTCTCTGGTAGTTTGATCGGTATGGTACTGAGCAAATAAATCAATTTAGGTAGGGTTGTCATTTTTTGTTGTATTAGCTCATCCTATCCATGAGCAACTGATATTTTTCCAAGTATTTCAATCTGACTTTGTGTGGAAAATGTTCTGCAATTGTGTTCATATAGTTCCTGGGTTTGAATGACCCTTCTTTTGAGAGCAAAGCAACCACTGAACAGTTTGAGCAGACAGCAGAGACTGTGTCAATATTATTATTATTAATAATATTATTAATATAATTATTAATGATAACAATAATATCCTCTTATAGATGAACCTGTGCTGGCTCTTAGTGATCATAAATATCACTTAATATTCATAAACTTTTTCCTTTAAGAATATGTTAGCATTTTGAAATGAATCAAATTCAACCTCCTTTATTACTTCTCCCATTCTTCATAATTTTTCAAATACCATTGAAAGTGGATCAACAAGGTCCTACCTAAGTTAAAATATTGATAGCAACACTTTTGTGGTACCAAAGAACTAGAAACTAAGTAGATTCTCATTTATTGTGGAATGGCTAAAAAAGAAACAAAACAAAAACTGTGGACAATATAATTATAATTGCCATGGTTGACCCTCTAGTAGAGTGTGGAATCAATCTCTGTCCCTTCTTTGTAGAGGCTAGGGACTATGAGTGTGAAATATTCCATATTCTATAATACAGCAAAACTAAACTGATATGTTGATTAGTTTTCTCTCTCTCTCTCTCTCTCTCTCTTTCCATCTCTGTCTCTGTGTGTGTCTCAATCTGTCTCTCTGTGGGTGTTTCTATTTCTCCTTCTGTCTCTCCTTCCCTCTCTGTATGTGTCTCTGCCTCTGTTTCTTTATCTTTAATTATTCAAACTGGTTGAATATTAGAGGAGGGACAGTCATATTTGGAAACTGAAGGTGATATTAAAACAAAATATATCATGATAGGATTTGACCTAAGATTTCAATAATAAATATAATTTTCATAACTTTAGAGGAGGACAAAGGGTATTCTAGGTAGGGATAATTGTGATTAAGGTTGAATGAAGATAGGAAAATTGAAAGTTTGTTTGAGGAACTATGAGTAGACAAATTTTTCCTAGAAAGAGAACTTGCATAAAGGAACAGTTTGAGACAAATTAAATTAACACCTCATTGTGGTCTTTCAATGTGTAGGTAATGAGCTTGAACTTTATCCTTTAAACAATTATTCAGTTGTTTTCAATTTTGTCCCACTCTCTGTGACCCCATTTAGGGTTTTCTTGGCAAAGATATTGGAGTGATTTGCCATTTCCTTCTCCAGCTCATTTTGCAGATGAGGAAATTGAGGCAAACAGAGTTAAGTCAGGGTCACACAGCTAGTAAGTGTCTGAGACTGGATTTGAACTCACAAAGATGAGTCTTCCTGACCCCATAATAAGCATTCTATCCACTGCATCACTTAGCTGCCCTCCCTTTAAGTAATGGGGATCCATTAAAATTTTTTGAACTGTGGAGTGACATGATGAGAACATAGATGAGGTAAATTAATCTAGTAGTGATGTGCAGAATGCTTTGAAACTGAGAGAAATTGAAGACTGGAATCCTAATTAGGAGGCTGTTGGTTTAATTCCAGTGTGAGTTAATAAAAGCCTGAATTCAGGGGGTGAACATGGGAATTGAAATGAAAAGACAGTGCATAGTAAGAATGGAGAGAATTTGGTAACTAACTTGATGTCAGGATATTGGCAAAGTACTAAAAGAGACAGAAGAAGTTTTGGAAGGATGAATCAGGCCTGAGTAATTGGGAGCCTCATAATACAATTAATTGAACTAGAGAGGGAAATGAAAGTAACTGGTTTGAGGGTGGAGCCATTGAGTCTTGATCCACATTGGAGTTCAATTAAAGAATAGTAGCAATTGAGTGACACTGTTTTAGTTCTTTTGAGAGTTAGTAGACGTCGCAATTTCAGAGAGTGGCAGTTGACGTTATTGGCATAAGTCAACCAACTGTGTCACATAATTTCTAGAGGTAATGATGCATTAGATAATTCAAACTAATGCATATTTTTTTCCAAATTTTTAAAGCTACATGACAGCCACTGAATATGAAAATGGTTTGCACCCTGATTAGATCAAAGAAAAAAATGCATGGGACATGCTGTGTTCCCTGTGAAAACTTAAACAGAGGTCAGTTACACATGCCCCCCATTCATTATCAATAAACATAACCCCATATGCTGTTTTCACAACTGTACTTTGACTCCATTCATTGTTCTTTAGGAGTGAGGTCAACCCCGACCAGGTAATAGAGAAAATTCTTTAAGCTAAATGTGAGTCATTTACACTTTGCAAATAATAGATACTTCTACCATATGTAAAGCTATAAAAGCAGCAGGTAATAGAAAATGTGTTTTCCTGAAGGAAATGATGCACACCACTGCTCTTGGAGAAACCCTATTTCCCTCACCTCTCTACATCAGTGCTACACAATTACACAAAGTCAAGATCATTTTGAAAATGTCCATGTTTATTTTTTCCTAACAGAAGTGAGAGTTAATGTCATTGTTTATTGATTGTCAGTCTCAGAGGCTGAAGCCTTTTATTTAGCTAGGAAGGAGGCCCAGGGTAGCCAATTTGCCTTTTCTGTGGGCCTGGCCTGTATATATCACAGCCACTATAGGGAGACAGGAACCCCATTTTTATATGGGTCATGGTAGTCTGCCCAAGTTCAGGAAAAATAAAATAAATATAAATAAATAAAAAATAAATAAATATAAAATAAATAAAAATAAATAAAATATTCAGGGACTATCAAAACCAATTGAAATGACATCTCATTTTGGAAGAAGTTTATTGGGAATGTAAATGGGGAGGACCTGAATTCCAATCTTTCTCCTCCACTTAACTATCTGTAAATTTTCTTGGTCTTAGTTTCTCATCTATAAAATGAAAGGGTCGAACCAGATGGCCTCTCAAAGGTCCCTCTAGTTCAAAATCTATCGTTCTATGATTCTATTGACCATATAATTAAACCTGTATTTTCACTAAGCAAAATGAACAAACTGATGAGACTTACTAGAGGATGATTGTAAGAAAAGCAGATTTTTACAACTGGGCTTTGATAAAAAAAGCAAGGTTTTGAGTTGTTTCATCTACTTCCAGAAATGTTTCTGTAATTTCGGGTCAAATGAAATTTGACTTTACCTTCTCTGAGGTCAAAGGCCAATAATGACAGCTTTGAATGACCTGAAATGAATCTTAAATTTGGGCATGGTTAATTGTGCAAAACTGGTCAGTTCCTGACTATAGTCCTTAACATATTGATCATTCCTGCAATAATAAGTTTGTTTGTTTTTTTGTTCCATAATTTGTAGGTATAAGGTAATAATTTCTAATTGTTATTTTACTTGTCACAATGCACACTCACCTTCTCTTATAATCTTGCTGTTGGGATAACCGCATTAATACCTTCCTAAAGATAACTGGCACATTATAGGCACTTAACATATGCTTATTGAATTGAATTTACTTTTAGATGAATCCAGATAACAAAAACGTCCTAACATCCATTGTCTCATTTGTTCCTCTCTATAGCCCAAAGAAGTATTGTATGAGTGTTGTATTATATGAAGTATGAGTGTTATTGTTATGCCAATTTGAAAATTAGAAATTGATTCTCTAAACAGATTAAAGTGTTTCCCCAAAATGACACAGATAAACTATTAAGTCAGAGCTTCTTAACCTATCTTTGTGTCACAGACCCCTTTGGTAGTCTGCTGTATCTTTTTTCTGTATGATGTCTTTAAATATATAAAACAAAATACAAATGACACCACTCACAAAGGAAACCATATATATTAAAATACAGTTATCAAACTAATTTTCAAAAAATAAGTTTATGGGCCCCAGATTAAGAACCTCTGTCTACATGATTAGAGATTGTATTTGAAACTAATTCTCCTTAATCCAAATGTAAGGCATTCTTCATTATTTCATTGTTACTTTTAAGTTATAGATTCATAGCTCATAAAATTCAAAGGGATATCAGAGATCTTCTAGTGTACCACCCACATAAAGCATAAATCCTTTCTACAGGACCCCAGAGGAGTGATTATTCACCTTTTAATTGAATATATGCAGTGATAGGGCTTCTTTGCAATGGAATGGGCTGCCTCTTGGGGAAGTGATTACCTTTGCAACATGTAGCCTAATCCTTTCCTTTACTCTGTAATACATTTGTGTGTGTGTGTGTGTGTGTGTGCGCGCATACATACTTGTGTGCACACAACTGTTCCCCTCCATTCTATTGTAAGCTTCTTAGGGTCAAGGACTATATTATTTTCTATCATTATTTCCTTAGCATCATCCACAATGCTTTGTATATAGTAGGCATTTAATATATGTTCTTGAATTGAATTTTATTGCATGAATTTGTTTCAGAAGAAACTATGTCATCCGTTGGACTCCAAAATTCATGTCATAATAAGCCATGATATAAGTGTTCTACCGCATTAATATTTCAGTAGTACTTAGTGCTTACAAACTGTTTTATGATCATTTTATTAGTTATTCCTCCTGACAGCTTGCATGTATGAGTAATGATGGTGAAGTCTGGTTATGCAAATCCCATGGGGTAGAGAATAAAAGGCTCCTGCTATTAGTGATTCTGCTATTAGGGTTGGCATAGCACCAACTAACATTTTACTTTTAGTGCCAATTGGTGGCCAACCAAGGAGCAGGTAGAGATGTCAGTCAACTAGTCATAGGTAGATACCACAATCCTTTCCCAGAGGATCCAGCCAGGATAGCCTGCTTTCAAACTCTACCTTTGCTGTTTATTTTTGGAATAGACTAAATGAGATGATTGGTAAAATTTATGGCTTGGACCATGTTACAAGAAAGGAAGTAGGTAATGTTTGCTGATTGCAGCCGTTAGCGGAATGATCTTCCTCTAAACCTTCACTTTGTTAAGACAAAAGAAAACCTTATATGCAAATTGCCATGGGAGGAAATGCGGTTTCACTACATGACATAATTATAGAAGCATGTTCACTATAAGAGATTAACTGAGACTTACAGAAAATGATAAGATAGCAAATAGTGCAGAAATTAGCAAGGAAACATTCACATACTGATGGACTGAAATAAATAGTGATTAGATTAGGTTGGAGTTTTTATACTGAAAATATTTTAAGTACATTAGAAAAGCCCTAAATTTCAGGTTTGCCCAATCTTGGTGCAGACTTAAAATGGAGAAACAAAATAAGTACCTGATCTCCACCCCCCCTTTTTTTTTTTTGCTAGGTCAATGTACAATTTCTAGCCCTTTTTATCCTTACTCATTCAAAAAAATGTTGTGAGATAAGATTCTGTAAGATATCCCTTTATTCAAATATGAGTTATCACTGATTATAAGACTACATACCTTTTAAAAAATAGACTATAAAGTTAATCCTATAGGATTTAAAATAGGTATCAAGACTGAGATACATTTTTATGAGCTAAGTAATATTCCAAAAGCCTTTGTGGTAAGCTGTCACATTGTGTTTTGTTATATGGGTATTCAAATACAAAAATTTACATAATTATAGAGAGATTACAATTGTCTGATGGAAAAACAAAACAAAACATAATGCCAAAGTCACAGCAAGGGTCTTTCTAAAACTGACAGAATAGTTCATGGATGCAGCTCTTGGTTTGTCGTTGATTACATCAAGTGATTGCAACTTTCATTTCTTGTTGTATGTACTTGAATCCAGAACCATAATGCCATAATGATTTTGCATTGAATAGAAAATGCTCTTAATGTGCAGCTAAGATAAAAAGATGGGCAAAGGATCATAGCTAGTGGTAAATAAGTCTGAATTAAATATTCCCCAGCAAGAAACCATTCAAACCTCATCTATGAAATTTGAGCATAAACAATGAGTTATGGGTGGGGGAGACTGAGTCAGAATCCTAGGTACACTATTGACTTTACACGAATAACTCAATTTTCTCATCAGTAAATTAAGGACAAAAATACTTTGGACCTTACCTCATAGGGAAGCTGTAAGAGAAAATGAGATAATGCATTAAAAGCACTGTATAACAGTATAGCATTATATAAATGAATTATCATTATTAATTACTATTATTGGGGGAGAAATTAGATAATACACATAAAATTCTGGGATCTTCAGGGAATTAACTCATAGAGATGTAATGATCTGACTAATTTCCTCTTCTACATCACTGTTAAAAACTGTTTGTAAATTTACTTTCTTTAAAATTTGGAGCTTGCCCATCTTTGTACATGTCATTTTCTCCAAGAAAGAATACAAACTTCTTGAAGGCACATACTTATTTTTTTGCTTTTTCTTTATATACTCAGTACTTAGCAGTGTCAAGCATGAAGTATATGTTTAACAAATACTTGTTTATTATTCTGACTCCTTTGAAAATAAACAGTTGTTCATTCAAAATAATTGGATTTTCTCCAAATGTTTAGAAGGTTCTAATGAGTCCTAAAACCTCTAGGTTTCCTAAAGTGAAATTTTATAAAGCACATAATAGCTTTACAAATATAACTTATTTACAACTTCATTCACACGTGAACCAAAATAATTGTTCATTTTTTAAGTAACTAATTTCAATTTGGAAACACCTCTATATTATTATTGACTTCCTTTCACCTCTAGAATGAAAGGCCAACTTTCATTCTGGGCATTTCATTCTGGGCAAAACACCTTACTTCCTATTCCCTGTAACAAATATTTTATTTCTTACCTGTGTGCCTTTGTATAGGCTTTTCTATTTGCCTGCATGTCCAGAATGCACTTGTAATATTTTGCCTTCACCAAGGTTCATCTTCATGGCCTCCTCTTCCAAGAAGCCTCTCCTGATGCTCCCTTCTCCTGAGGTGTTCTTGCTCTTCCCCCCGAGGAAATTACTTTCTAATTTATGTTGTATATAATTTATATTTTATTCTTTGGGTAAATATTGTTTCCTCTAAGCTGACTATAAGGACATTGAGAGCAAAGACTTTTATTTTTGTCTCTCTATCTCCAGAATTTACTACAGCTCCCAACATGTATTTATAGCTTGATAAATATTTGTTGAATTGAATCAAAACGAATTGAATTGAATTGAACTGAACTGAACTGAATTGAAGTATGTGTGGTTGTTGTTTCTGTTGTGTTGTTTCAATCATGTCTGACTCTTTATGACCTCATTTGGGGTTTTCTTGGTAAAGATACTGGAATGGTTTGCCGTTTCCTTCTCCAGCCCATTTTACAGATGAGGAACCTGAGGCAAACAGAGTTGAGTGACTTGCTCAGGATCACACAGCTTGTAAGCATGTGAGGCCAGATTTGAACTCAGTAAGTAGAATCTTCCTGACCCCAGGCCCATATGACCACCAAGCAAAAATGGAAAATCTTTATTTCCGCAATTTACTTTTGGTAATGAGCTCATGCTTAGGTGGTAATAGTTACAAATGTAATGACATTTAATACTGATTTTATAGTTAATTTAACCACTAAGCAGCCTAAACAATGTGTTAATGATCGTACAATTTACCTTTCAAAGTCTTCAAAATCCTTTCTTTCTTATTTGCTGCTTTCCCCAAGCATTTAGCACCTACTTTATATATGAAAATAAAGCCTGTGCAGGATTTTTTCTATATACAACCCATATAGCTCCCTTCACTGAAAAATTCACTAAGGTTTTCTAAAGCATTTAGTTATTTCTAAAGTATCTTAAAGATATTTTATGCTATCTTTACTTATTTGCCTCTCATTGGCTCTAACTGAAATTGTAACAGTAGCCTTTTTATAATTCTAAAGACCTTTTAAAAAATTTTCCCAGAGCATTGTTTCCCTTACCAGTGAAGAGAAAGAACATAAATTTTGCAGAGCAGAGTTATCATTTTTCTCAAATTCAGTCAAACTTTCTAATGTAGCACATAGTAGGCCATCTTCAAACTACCAGAGAGGGTTTATTGATCTAATTAAAAAAAACATATAAACTCTTAGGAAACATTAAGCAGGAATTTGAAGATTTTCTTCTAGTTTCAGTACAGTACTCTGTATGAAATTGTGCACAGCTGGTGACAAAGTGGACCATTCTGATTTATTGCCTGTAAGGAAAGGGAGTAGGCAATATAGATCTGAAGCTTGTTTAGCTCTAAATATCAGGGAAGTACCAGCATTTTCAATTACCATTGCCAATCACCAGTGGTAACTTTATTTTGATTGCATCAAAGGCCGCCTTTCTTGTCTTGATGTTCTTTGTAGCTGCTTAAGTAGATTTATTCTAGATAGTAATCCCTATTTTCATCACTGTCAGATGCACGCCACACTTGGTTGGTTAAATTTAGATGACAGAAGAATGCTTCGTTGATTACAGTTTTCACAAAGAGGCGTCTGTGGCTGTGTGTCCTCCTACTCGACTACTGATTGATGATATTTCAACTCCTTCATCGTCTTCACCTTCATTTTCTGCACAATGTTTTTTTAAAACTCAATTTGAAAGAAATTTCATTCCAAACATGTTTGCTCTGCTCAGTTTATATGCAGGACTCCAGGGTCTGGATGTGATCAGCTCTTCAAGTCAATAGTCATAGAGTAACCAACCTGCCAAGCAATTTCACAATTCCAGGGTTTTTTTTTTTTTAATTTGTTTTGGCCTTTTTTTTTTTTTAAAGGAAACTAGGACTAACATCCTTTATTTTTCTCCCTCTGTCAATTATAAGTCTCTTAGATTTCATCTGATTCCCCCCCAAAAAAAATATCCTATTCTGACATTATATATTGATGGTTTTCACCACGCAACTGAATTTTCCATTTCTTCTAATATTTAAAATACAGTATTTATATACACATACATATGTTTATATGTAAATCACATATTTAAACATAGTACATATATTTAAATATTTATTTCATGCAATAGAATGGCAAAAATGATTTTATTTCTGTATTTTATTCACATTAGTCACTTATTCTTTTGCAAACTTCTGTAGCCTCAAATTTAGAAGTCATACTGAGTGATGGCTAAATTTTAATACAAAAAAAACTTTCATTAGCTAGTGACTTTCCATTAAATTGTGAGCTCCTTGAAGGTAGGACCTGTCTTTTGGCCCTTTTTGTATCCCTAGTACTTAGCACAGTGCCTGGCACATAGTAAATGCTTAACAAACGTTAGGGGCAGCTAGGTGATGAAGTGGATAGAGCACCAGTCTTAGAATCAGGAAGACTGACCTTCATGAGTTCAAATTCAAACTCAGACATTTACTAGCTGTGGGACCATGGGCAAGTCACTTAACCCTGTTTGCCTCAGTTTCCTCTTCTGGAGAAGGAAATGGCAAACCACTCCAGTATATGTGCCAATAACACCCCAAAATGGGCCACCTAGAGTCTAATCCCATTGAAATGACTGAGCAACAATAAATGTTTGTTAACTGACTGAAAAATTAAAAATAAATTTTGTATCACTAGTACTGGACTTCTTCTCACTATAAATTTCCCCTAATTTCATCAACGGAGGGCCTTGGAGAGATCTTTACTCCTGATTTTAAATCCTGCTTCTAACACTTACTAGTTATGTGAGCTGGTAAAATTATTATACCTCTCTGACCCTGTTTTCCTTAGATACAGAATGGGGAGATATAAAATAGTGCACTCAATTATTTCCTATTTCTCATTTAATATAATTAATTTTTTCCCTTACATTTTTAATTCTCCAAGCACAGTTTCCACCAAAGACCCAATATGTGAGCGCAGATGGTTTCTGTTTGAACTTTACCTTAAATTTTTTTCTCCAATATTTAAATTTTGGAAAACTTGATTCTATGGTCTGTCAAAAGACTAATGATTCCGTACATTATGAAAAAATATTGATAACTTCCACAGTGATAAATTATTACCTATTAAACAGTAAAGTCCCTTCAATTTATTTTCTAATAAAATTTCTATTTTCTGTCTAGATAAGACTGATTTTTTCCATGCAACTTTGGTGCCATTTCCTATGAAATGTTTCCAAATAACATTTTTACTTTCCACAAGTTCTCACTTAAGATAGAGGCTTTTTTCTTAGGGCTTTTTATAAAATCAGAACTGTTTATTGACCATACTCTTACGTTAAAAAGAATAGCACCCCTAATTATGTTTTCCCCCAATGACTCCTTCCCATTTTATATTTATTCTTCACTTATCAATTGTTAAATAGTGACATTACTGGGGGTTTTATTACCTTTTTACTTAATGATCCTGCCATTAAGTACTTTGCAAACAAAATAAAATGAGAGAGCTTAATTATCATGTGTTCTTAAGTAATAATGATTTTGTTTATAATGGACTAGTTTTTAAAATAGGTGTATATGTGTATATGTATGTGTATAATATGCATATATGCACATATACATGCATAAACATATACATATATATATTTGGCAAGGGAAGCAATATAGGAACTACTGCTATTATCTAAAAAGTCAAGATTATTTTTAAGTATTGATGGTTTAACTCAGGTTTATTCCTGAATGATTCCACCCACTTTTTTTCTACTCTGCAGCTAGTTTACTTTTAATTTGAAGGCCTATATTTGACTACTCTCTTTCTCACATAAGCATTGCCAATTTTCAAGATTAGCTGACTCCCAGCATTTGTGCTGTCATCTTGGCTGTTGCCAATATATTTCTTCTGATCACCTGCTTTCCCATGCTTTGACCGAAAGACATGTACCCTGCTTCATTCAATGTAGAGTAGAAGAGGATATGAGAGACCTTCCAGTCTAGTCTTTCATTTTATGTGTCCTAGGAGCACTACTACAAACAAGGTAGGATATTGAGTTCCTCTTACTTACTCCTACCTATGGAAAATTCCCCATCTTTTTATTTTTATTTTTTAAACATTCCACTGCTGCTAGAAATCACTTAGATTTCATTTTGGTAGCTAAATACCCAAATAATTTGCTTAAACAGGAAAGAATAATGAGACCATCTAAAAACATCAGCAGCAAGTACTTCCAGCAAACATGGCCCAAGTAAGACACAAATTTGTTTGTTTGTTTTCCTAATCACTCAGGATTAAGTTTGGTTTCTCCCAGCTGTATGGTCTCACACTGGCCCAAATCAGATGAAAGGCATGATTCTCAGATTTTGTGCTGATAATTCAGCATTCTTTGTAGTGAAGAATTGTGGTGTACTGCACATTTAAGTTATCATTGTTTTGAGAGGCTTGGAAAGCAGGCATACAAAATTACTCTTCAATGTGGCCAGTCATTTATACTGAAATCTTTGAGTTCAAGGCCTGATATGTTTTAAGCATAGTATGTATTTGTAACAAGCAAATTTTGTTTGTTTTATAAATTTAGTATCATACAACAAATGTGTAAGATATGGGCACACATAAAGGATATGAACAAGCAGTTTTCAAATGAAGAAATTAAAGCTACCTGTAGTCATGCGAAAAAAAGCTCTAAATCATTATTGATTAGAGAAATACAAATAAAAACAACTCTGAGGTACCACATCACACCTATCAGATTGGCTAATATGAGAAAAATGAAAATGGCATATATTGGAGAAGATGTGGAAAAACTGAAACACTAATCCATCATTGCTGGATCTGTGAACTAATCCAACCATTCTGGAGAACAATTTGGAACTATGCACAAAGGGCTATAAAAATGTGCATACCCATTGATCCAACAATACCACTACTAGGTCTGTATCCCAAAGAGATCATAAAAAAGGGAGAAGGACCCACATGTACAAAAATATTTATAGCAGCTCTCTTTTGTGGTGGCAAAGAATTAGAAATTGAGAGGATGCCCATCAATTGGGGAATGGCTGAGCAAGTTGTGGTGTATCAATGTAATGGAATACTATTGTGCTATAAGAAATGAAGAGCAGGCAGATTTCAGAAAAACCTGGAAAGACTTACATGAACTGATACTGAATGAAGTGAGAACCACCAAGAGAACATTGTACACAGTAACAGCAGCATTGCATGATGACCAATTTTGATAGACTTAACTCTTCTCAGCAATGCACTGATCTAAGACAATTCCAAGGGACTCATGATGGAAATTCTATTCATATCCAGAAAAAGAACTATGGAGATTGAATGCACATAGAAACATACTATTCTCTTTCTCTCTCTCTCATTTTTCTCTTTCTTGTGGTTTTTCACTTTTCTGATTCTTCTTTCACAACATGACTAATGTGGAAATATGTTTAATATGATTATACATATATAGCCTATATCAGATTGCTTGCCATCTTGGGGTGGAGACAGAGGAGGGAGAAAAAAATTGGAACTCAAAATCTTGTAAAAATGAATGTTGAGAGCTGTCTTTGCATGTAATTGGGAAAAAATAAAATATTTTTAAGTGGAAAAATATATGGACACACACATACAAACACATATATACAGAGAGAGAATAAAATAATTTTTTAAATTTTATTCTTTTATCTCTAATAATATAATATCCAAAATGATGATGAATACCTAGCAACACTTGCAACATACCCTTTGAGAACCACTAATCTATACAAACTATAAATGTTGGATTAATACTTACCTATATCCAGAGACACAACAAGTCCTAAGGATTGGGGGAATGTAACCACTTGTCCTGGAACATGGATAAACCCAGGAACTCTGATCTAATGCAAAGGTGTGGTCCTCCCAGAATCTAGAATAGCACAAGTCAACCTGAATTTTCCAGGAAGGACTCCTTAGCAGCAATGAGACCTCCCTTCAATATAGCAATCTACTACATTAGAACCTAATGTCTCACTTCAGCAGGAATAGGGAAAATCACAAACTCTCCAAAATCCTTGGCAGAATACTGAGCTTGTGGACTTACCCAGTTCTTTTCTAGTAATAATAGCTAGCATTTATATAACACTTAAAAGTTTGTAAAGTACTCTTATCTCATTTTTTCCTCACAACAACTCTAGGAGGTAGTTGCTCATTTCAATTTATAGCTGAGGAAATGGGGGCTTTGAGGGGTTAAATGACTTGCCTATGGTCACACAGCTACTAAGTTTCTGAGAGGAGTGTTGACTTGGGTTTTCCTGACTCCAAGTCCAATACTTCCTCATTTCCAGTGTTCCTTTCAAAAGTCTAGGTGCTATGTCCTTGTTCATTCACAGTCTACATCCTATGATACTAAGCCGTGGTTTTGAAGGGATTGGACTGGAAGGAAAGATAATCAGTTCTGCTCTAGACATGTCCAGTGTGAGATCTGGGTTTGAAATGAAGATGACATATCACTAAATTCACTAGAGAGACTAGGGTTGGATCTTTGGATCAATTGTTGGAGATATGAGCAAGCAATCAACAGGAATTACAAGCTCTGCTGTTCTCAGTACTGTGATAGGCACTGAGCATACAAATAAAAAGAAACTGAAGTTATATTGAAATGTCAAAATGCTGGCAAGGTACAGAAACCTGAAGAGTCTAAGACCCGGGGAAGTAAATTAAAATGACTTGTTCAAAATCTGGGTGGTAGCAAGCAGCTTCCACATTTGTAAAATGAAGAGCTCAGGCTATCTAATCTATGATGTCCTTTCTAATCTTTTCCAAGTGCAAAATCACAAACAGAAAAGTCAAGATTTGAATCCTAAATTTGACTCCAAACTCAGCTCTCATTCAATTGAGCCACATTTTCCCTGAGGTATCTCCTCCTATTTCATCATATTCTCATCCTGCTAATTCTACTCTCCTGGTTTGAGGCAGGAATCACAAAATGTATAGATTCTAGTTATATACTATTTATTAAAAATTCAAATTCCATTTATTAGGCATCTTCTATGTGCCTGTGTTGGGCATTGGAGAAGGTGCAAAAATAATTAAGACAAAATCTCTGCCTACAAGGATCCTACAGTCTAGGAACACCACTAAAAGTAGAGGGAAGGTAACTACAAAAATGAAGGATTTGGCTTTAAATACTATCAATATTTACCAAATCATAAGGAAGTCAGATGTCTACTTCAACTTCTAAAATCCAAAAATGGAAGTCTCCACCATACCCTCATATTTATAAGATTGGGTTACAGGATGTAGTTGTTTAACAATAACTTACTAAATGCCTACTATGTGCCACACACTGTTCTAAGCAGGGGATAAAAAAGGCCAAAAAAGAAGCAAAAGAAAAGAAAAAAACCTGAAAACAAACAAAAAACAGTCCCTGCCCTACAGAATATCACATGGGGAAGACAATTTTCAAACAATTTTGTACAGACAACATGTGTACAGAACAAATTGGAGACAGTTTTAGAGGGAAAGAACTAACATTAAAAAGGACTGGGAAAGGTTTCTTTTTTTTTAAAGGGAGGGGATTATATCTGAGACTTGAAGGCAGCCAAAGGGTTGATGTAAGGAGATAGGGTACTCTAGATATGGGAGAAAGCCAGTGAAAATGCATTAAAAATAAGGATATGTTTAAAGTGGGCAGCTAGGTGGTAAAGTGGATAAAGCATGGGACTGGAGTCAGGAAGACATGGGTTCAAATCTGGCCTCAGATACTTATTAGCTGTGTGACCCAGGGTAAGTCACTTAATCCTCACCTGTCTCACTTTCTTCACTTGCCTCAGTTTCTTCATCTGTAAAATGAGCAGCAGAAGGAAATATCAAACCATGCAAGTATCTTTGCCAAGAAAACCTCAAATGGGATCATGAAGAGTTGGACATGACTGAAGAACAACAATAGGAGATGAGGTGTTTAGTATGAGGAACAGCAAGGAGACTGGAGTTATTAGTTAGTAGAGTACATGGAGAGGGACAAGGTTTAAGAATATTGAAAGGTCACAAGGGATCAGGTTGTGAAGGGCTTTAAATACCAAACTGAGGATGTCATATTTGATCCTAGAGGCAACTGGGACAGAATTAATTATGAATCAGTAAATAGCTTGGGAGCTATCTGTAATAACTCCTTTTCTCCTCCTAGGTCCTTCCATACTGCAAGAATATTGCGATATATCTACTAAAAAGAACAACACATTTCAGACATCATCACACCTTCTTCTGCATATAGTAGCCTTGAATGAACTGTAAAAAAAAATTCTGTCAGGAAATTTTCACACTAACAATTGTCCCAGATGTGAAGCATCTAGAAATGATTGAACCTGTTATTCTTATTAATCACACATGCAAAATAGGTCAAGGAAACAAAAATAACACATTGTTCCTCCCCTTGCTTTTGGAAACCACAAATTAAGGCTGTCAAATTATAAAAGTTGTCCCTTTATGGGGGTCAATAGAATTAGAAAAACAAGTTCCATAAATAATAATAAAATGTCGTTGAGGAAACCAGCATTTGCCGCGTGTGAAGCTTTAGACAGAACATGGTTCAGATGAATGGCCAGTAAATCAATTCCACTTAAAACATTCTCTGCCTCTGTGTGTGTGTGTTCACGTGTGTGTGTGTGTGTGTGTGTGTGTGTGTGTGTTACAACATCAGCGAATAGCTGAGACTCAATACTCATCAATGGAATGCAGCACTTTATGGTGAGCTATTTCAGTAGAGAGCAGAAGGATAACCCCAAAGACATCAGGAGGTTTATATGAGTGGAGGTTTGAGGCTTTTCTTCATGCCTGTGCTCTGGTCACATATGGTCCTTGTATATGTAATCCTTCAGGTGGTTTCCTGGCCATGTATGTTCTATATTTACAGATGCCCCATGCATTTCTTCCTATACATTTTTACTATTCCTAGCTCACTTTTGGGAGGTTGAGTTCAGAGTTTTATGGTGATGGTTACAGTGGTAGTGGGTACTCTGTTATTACTGTGATCCCTATATTATTTAAAATGCTTTTATTTTGAATTATGTGTCACCTAGATAACCAGCAAAGGTAAACACATTGGTAAGAGCTCATGAGCTATGGTTTGGAGGGGATTTAGATATCACAAAATACCTATAATCTGGGGTAGTCAACTGAAAACCCATAGATGAATAGGGACTGAAGATTTTTTTGGCAATAAAATCATTTGAAGAAAAAAGGGTTCTAACATCTCAAGAATGATAAGAAGGGAATTTTAAGAGCAGAATTGAAGGGGGTATAGCATTACCAGAGCTTATACAGTAATAATAACAATAATACTTGAGTAATGGTTTAAAAATAGAAGAGTAAATTGCTGAAATAGGCTGCATTTGCAAGGCCCAGATGCAATTGAATATAGCACAGTGAGATCTGATAATCCTAAGAATACAAATAACTTGGAGAAGGACTCCCAGATTCATCAAGAATTATGGAAAACTAGAAACAGTTTAGCAGAAAGTAAGCCTAGTACCAGATCTTTTTCCCATTTGCCACAATAAATTCCAAGGTAATATGTAATGGAAAATAAGTAATATCACAAAAACATTTGTAGAAAGTCTTTTTTTCCCCCAGAACTATTGCTAGAGAAGAAAAATTCTCAACCTAAAAAGGGATAAAAAAGGATATCAAATGATAAAATAGACTTTGAAATTACATAAAATTTTAAATATTATTCATAAACAAAAGCAATGCAACTAGTATATCAAGAAAAACTGTTGAAAGTGAAAATACTCATATTGACTTTTTTTTAAAAAAGAATCTGGTATTTAAGATTTGTAGGACATTGACCCAAATATATTAAGCCAATGTTCACTCCCCCAAGAGAGGAGTTATCAAATTATATTAATGGTTTTCAAAAGAATTAGAAGCTTAAAAAAAGTCACATGAAAGATTATCCCAACTTGCTTATAATCAGAGTGACTTTTTAATCACAATGCAAATTACTCATTCACGATGGACATTCCATGTGACTTCCTGCATATGAACTTTCATAAATTCACCACAGAAGTTTCTACCCCATGTACTATGAAACATCTTTGAGTTCTACTGGCATCACAGGAATACCAATGGAATATAGATTGTGCCTTGCTTTTGCCATGACTAGGCCACTTTCTTTTTTAATCATACATTCATTTAATGACATCTTTTACAGAATTTCATTATTCCTTTTTTTACAATGTCTTCTTATAACCTGTTGACACAAACCAAGAAAATTCATGTTATCCTTTGATTTACCATCAATTTACTTCATCAGAGACTGTAGTACTACATGACTCATAGTGATAAATCATCACTGAGTGAATTCTGTTATTAAAAATATGAAACTTTAAATACAACTTTGAGATTTCATCTTATGCTGTGAAAGTAGCAAATATGATGAAAAATGCAAATAATCACTGCTGGAGTGGTTGTGAGAAGAACAGACACACTGATATACTTTGGTTAGAGACATGAATTAGTCTAACCATTCTGGATGCCAATTTGGAATTATATAAGAAAAGTCACTAAAATGTTTATATCCTTTGACACCAAGACACAACTTTATGTATATATCTCAATTAAGTACTCAGCAAACATTAATTAAACACCCACAATGTGCTAAGTGCTAGGCATACAAAGACAAAAAGCTAATAATCCCTGTCCTCAAGGAGCTTACATTTTATAAGGGAAGATAACATATGCACACACAAACCTAAGCAAGCAAGCACCATAGATGTAAAACATGTATGTATATACACACACAAAAACAAAAATATAAGTTTATTATTGTGAGGAGGCAATAACAATTAGTGGAATCAGAAAAAAATTCTATGTGAGGAGTGGCATTTGAGTTAAGCTTTGAAGTAAACTTTGGCTTCTAAGAGTCAGAGGTGAGGAGGTAGTGCATTCCAAGCATCTGGTATAGCCCAGGGAAAATTACAAGGAAGGATGATCTAGTGTGCTGTGTGAAGAAAAGCAAGGAACTCAGCTGGTAAATATCAAAAAGTTCCTGAAATGTAAAATAAGGGTAGGGAGGTAAGTTCAAGCCAGGTTGTGAAGGGCTTTACACACCAAACTGTGGTGTTTGTATTTAATCTTAGAAATAATAAGGGGCCACTGAAGTTTATTGAGTAGATAATGGCATAGTCAGATCAATGTTTTAGAAACATCACTTTGGCAGCTAGGTGAAGGATGGATTTGTGTGGAGAGGGATGAAGCAGGACCTATGAACTGGGAAATCATGATCAATTTGAATGAGGAAGAAAGTCTAAAACTATGATCCATTTGAAAGAGCAAGAAGGTAGACATATGAGCATAGAGAAGGAGATGGATGTAAAAAGTAAAATCAACAAAATTTGTTGACATATTAATGGTAAGTAGAATTGTACTTCAAAAGTGGCATAAAGGATATCATCACAGAGGTGTGTGAATATAGAAGAAGTGAACAAAATAGGCTGATCATAAGATAAAAGTCAAGAATGGTCAACTCATGCACTTCACTGGTATCTAACAAATGTGAAGAGATACAGAAGAAGACTCCAGAATATTGAGGAATTCCCTGTGGAGGATTTACATTATTAGAAGGACATTACAGTCTGTATCATCAGATGATGTAACAAGATCTCAGTAAAGAGATGTCAGATCCATCAAACTATTAATGATCATAATACACTCTCCCTAAAGGCAATCTGCCAGAATTTTTAATACTCTGGAAATAATTTAATTTTCAAAAAAATTATGATTTCATCAATGTGGGTGCTACACTAGAAATGATAAGCACAATACATTTATAGCTTATTAAAGAGATTTAGTGGGTTATAGAACCAAAAACAATCTATGTCCTATTTTTTGGTGGTGAGCTTCTCCACACTTACCTAGGCATATCTTATAATAAGACATTCATAGTGGAATCAGACTAAATATAAATTCTTTCTAGCTTAGTAGTTTCATTGTATCATAAAAATGAAAAGTATCTGAGTCCATATAGTCCAATTATTTTATTATTATTATTATTATTATACATGAGGAAATTGAGGTCCAAGAAGCCCAAGATTGAATAGATAGTAAGAATCAGAAAGAATTTGAACCTGGGTCCCAGGTCCCCTCTGAACCTAAAGATCTTACTGCACTACACTGATTCCTGGAAGGGCCAATCAGACTTTGTGATCCCCTAGCAAAACTCACAAGACTTCAGGATTACCTCCACAGTATGACAAGGCATTGATTTAGGGGTAAAGTAAGTGGTGTCCATGAAATATAAATATAAATACATACATATATATATATATGTGTGTGTGTGTGTGTGCACATGCACATATACATATAATATAGATATGTATATTACACAAAATACATATATATCATAAGTTCTTTGATTCTATAAATATATGCATATGTATATACATATATGCATATATATTTATATGCATATATATGTATGCAATATATATGGAGAGAGATGGAATTAGTGTCATTCTTTGATATACATATATGCATATATATGCATGTATATATATAATATACATATGTATATATACATATATAAATTCTTCTTCTTGCTTCTAGGTCCATAGTTGAGAATAGTGAAATGAATTAAGCAGAGGCTTAGTCTACCAAAAAAAAAAAAATCCTAGTTGTTAAATATATTAGGCTGTGGAAACTCAGGGAGGTTTCTTGATCACCATTTATTGAGTTATTTAAAATACTATCTGGAACATTTGAAATATAATACATAGGTTAAGTCTGTGTTGGCAAGGTGCTATGTTGTAATAAAGATATTCCCCAGCACTTTCATGTTTTTGTTATGCATATAAATCCTTGGAACTCTTCTCCATTGTTTGCACATTAGTACAGTAAAATGCTGGGAGGTTTACCTCTGTGCATGAAGAAATACCAAAACATGGAGGCAAACTTGGAAATGCATATCTTCAAAAAAAACAGCTTACTAAATGAGCAGAATGGCCTATTAATCAAAACTGAGCATCATGTCTTAGGGAAATACACTCTAACCTTTTGCCAAATAAAATATTACTTAGCTAAATCCTTGTCTATGAACCCTTGCAGTTTGATCAGTAAGAATTTAATGATAACTCGATGAGTGCTCAGATGATGGGTGGTAGATTGCATAAATGTAATCTGCTCTACCACACTCTCCTTCAAGATCTTTTTGCCTTCCCTTGTGAATCAGGAGACCTTGAAATAAAAGATGTCTATGCCTTCTGCAATGGATCATCAACTGTCCCTGCTGCCTGGGCAACTATGACAGGTTTCATATCCTTGATCTGTAATTGAATCTCCCTGGAAATCTTGTAATAAAATTAATCCAGTCCAATTAAATACAGTGGAGATAGATGAGTACATGCTGGCACTTGCTTTACACTTCCCAGCCACAGATTTAATCTACCAATCTTATACTAAAGTGTACAATATATTATTTAGATTGAAGTCCTATATTAAAAAAATCTAATCTATGTTAAAAAACAGCCATGATCATGAAGTATTTTTAAAGTTTCTTGAATGTAATGTGGTTTAGTGAAAAGCATTGGATTTCAACCCAGAAGCCCTCATTTTAATTCCTACATCTGTCGTTTCATTACTATGTGATCCTGAGCCATTTCACATTTTCAAGTCTGTTTTGTCATCTGTAAAGGGGAAATGCCTTGTGATTCCTACTTTCTAAGTTTCCACGAAGAAAATATTTGACAAAACTTAGAGCACTACAGAAATGTAAACATATGTACCTTGCTATTCATTCTGAAAAGTTCATAGTCCCAGGATCTCAAAGTTGGAAGGTCTGAGAGACTATCCAGTCCTACCTATACTTGAACAAGAATCCTCTCTACGATATATTAGAGAAGATGTCACCCAGCCTTTGCTTGAGGACATCAATAAAGGAAGCCTGCTTCCTCCCCTGGCCTAGGGGTAATGTGAAAGAGCTTTTCCTAAAGAAGAAAGACCTATGAACCATTATACTCTCCAGTGGATGGTGGAGGTGGCAGAAACAGCTAGTTAATAGAGCTGTAGTATTCCTTACAGGGAAGAGGCTTATAAACCATAGACCCCCTAATGGATTTTACAGATTATTAGGTGGCCTTGAAGATGTCTGAATAATG
The DNA here is from genome assembly GCF_900497805.2 of Vombatus ursinus. Taxonomy (NCBI): domain Eukaryota; kingdom Metazoa; phylum Chordata; class Mammalia; order Diprotodontia; family Vombatidae; genus Vombatus; species Vombatus ursinus. Next base: position 5,384,697 of record NW_020946557.1, on the reverse strand, counting down.
GAAGACCATTTGAAGCACCAGGGATGCCCCATGGGGAGTAATTGAGATACAACACCAGCATGGAACAGCTGAGACACATCTAAAAGGAGATCAATGGAGAACACCACCTGTTGAGAAGCAGTTTCAGCATAAAGCAGCATGATATCAGTTAAAGATGTAAACAGCTTTGTATCATTCACTGAGGGGAACTTGTTATTTCCTGAGTTATCCTATTTCACTTTTGAATAGCTCTAAATGTTAATGAAATTTCTCCTTACATCATGATCAAGTTTTTCTCTCCATCTCGCCTTGCCCGGCCATTGCTCCTAGTTCTGCCTTCTGGGTACAAGCAGAACAAGTTTATTTGTTTTTCAATATGATGATACTTCCCTCACCAGTCCCACCCACAATCTTCTCTTCTCCCTGGTAAACATTTTCAATTTCTCCTATTAATCCTTTTGTAGTATTTTTTCAAGGTCCTTTGCCACCTGAGTTACTGTTCTCTGGGGTCTCTCTAGCTTAACGATATATTCTAACATTTTGGCTTACAGGATTGAACACAATAATCCAAATATAGTCTTCCCAAAGCAGAGTACAGCAAGAGTATCACCAACTCCATTCTGGACACATGACTCATCTCTTAGTACATCCTAAGTTCACAATAACTTTTTGGCAGTTCTATTATACTGTTGACTCATATTGAACTCGCAGTCTACTAAACCTTCTTATCTTTTTCAGACAATTATGTAGCCACCTCTCTCCTATATTGTACTTTTGATTTTTTATAGGAAACCAAGTATAAGACTATATTTGTATCCTTATTAAGTTTCATCTTACTTGGTCTAGTCCAATGTTATATAGCTTGTCAGTGTTTTTTTTTTTTGAGGGAGAGAATTCTGACTTACTATTCAATATGTTAGCTCTCTCAATTTTGATTCGTCTACAAATTTGATAGATATTCTACCTAAGTCTTCATCCAAGCCATTGATACGAACATTAAACAGCTTAAGACCAAGGGAAGAACTCTGTAATTCTCCTCTAGGAATCTCTATCTATCTATCTATCTATCTATCTATCTATCTATCTATCTATCTATCTATCTATCTATCTGTCTATCTATCTAGGAAGAAATGTCTTTTCTTTTTCAGGTGCATTTTGGTGACAGCAAATTTAAGTGCTTTGTTGTTTAGTCACATCTGACTCTTTGTGACCTTGTAGACCATAACATTCCAGTACTCTTCATGGGTTTTTCTTGGCAAAGATACTGGAGTAGTTTGCCATTTCCTTCTCCAGTGGATTAAGACAGATAGAGGTAAGTGACTTGCCTAGGACTACCCAGCTAGTATCTGGAGTCAGGTTTGAACTCAGGTTTTCCTGACTCCAAGCCCAGTGCTCTACCCAATGAGCCACTTAACTGCCTCCCAATTTAAGTGCTTACTATGTCCCAAATACTGTCTTAAGTAAAAAGGGCACAGGTATGAGCAAACAAGCTAGCTCTTGCCCTTTGGGAGCTTATATTCCAGTGGGGAAGACTACATATGGAGGAGATAGAAGGAAGAAGGAATATATGTGTATCTTGATGGCAAGGTTTTGAGATGGATAGGAAGTGAAGTTCTTACTAGAGCTTAGTATTTCAGAGCAGAATTCAATGTTCTGTTGGGAGAAGGAAGAAAATAATGATCAGAGTGTAGATAACATAGATGACCAGGACATGACATGGAGGCCTTGGTTCTGGAAAAATAAGGCAAAACCTTTTCAAAATTGATAGAGTTGATTTGTATTGAATTAATATTGCTGACAATTCCACTGTCTTTCCTTTGGGGCCCCATTAGCACTTGAGCATTTTTCTCCCCAAATTTTACTTTCCATAGCAGTGAGCTCCACTCTGGTTCTCAGATGGCTATTCAGATGCTTCTTGCAAACAAATATAAGAACAATTCCAACAAAATAGCTTTTAGACTAAGACATCAGAATGAATACTGTAACCTTTTTCTACATTTTCAGGTCCAATCATGCTTACTACCCTGGAATTTCAATTTTTTCATACCCTTAAACTTTAGGGTACCTATAACACAGCTACAAAGTCCTGGCTTTTGAAGCTTAAGCTAAAAAAAAAAACAAACCAAAAAACCCTCCTAAGTATCTTTTTTTTAATAGTTTTTTTCTTTTTTTCTCCACATGAATTTTAGTTTGAAGAAGCATGAGGATGATTTTTCAAATAAGAAAATTGACAGAGATATTCACAGAATCACTAATTTTAGATTTGGAAGAGTTCTAAGGAGCCAGGTAGCTAATATTGTATCAAAAAGAGTAGCTAATCATAAACTATTTGTCACGGAGTCATTCAATTTCTGCTTGAAAAAAATGCTTCACTCCATCTTAAGGTAGCCTATTCTGCTTGTGGAGAGTTGCATGTATTAGGAAGTTTTCTTCTTATCAAGTATATATTTTATTTTCTTTTCTGTTTTTTTTTTTTTTTGGCGACCTCTATCCATTACTTCTGGTTTTACTTTCTAGGTCCAAGAAGAATAAGTCTAATTTCTCTCCCATATATCAGTCCTTTAAATAATTGAAGACAGTTCTCATGTCTTGCCTATGTTTTCTCTTCTGCAAGCTAAAATCTCCAGTTCCTTCACGTAATCTTTATATGACATAGCCTCAAGACTATCTAACATTCTCCTTGCCCTATTCTACACATTCTTCTGTTCATCAATATAAATATTCCTTCTAGCAAAGAGAAACTTTTAAAGATAAGTTAATGGAAAAAAAACATGAATTAATAAAGATACAAAACTCAAAATAAATGAATGTCTACCTTTTTGCTTACATAAGAAGGTATTGAAATGTGTGGGAATAAAAATATCCTTTCTGAGGAATAAATGCAAATAAGAACTGTACACAATTTCCCTAAGTGAAAACTATGTGTGATCACATTTGTATATACCCAGCTAAAGGCTGTGAACACTGAAGGAGGAAAGGAATATTCTGGGTCAGTGCCAAACTATTAACAAAAGAAATCATACTACATTAGAAGAAAGGGGGAGGGGTGTATTTAAGTCAGCTCCACACAGGCAGATAAATGTATTTTGACATTGGAAGTCCCTTAACTGAAGAAAAAAAAAGATCAAAAATTTGCTTAGTACTACAACTTCACAGCTGCCCATCCTGTAAATATTTAAGTATTGAAAAAGTTGACGCATGGCAAATTTAAGAAAAAGGTGACATCTGTTCCTCCCCAATCTCACTCTTTTCTTCTCACCATTACTATACTCATTACCAGCTAGGTATCAGTCTTACTCCCTGCTATATATGATATTATCACAATGGAAATCATATAAAACTATGTGAACTTAGAATCAGAGAATGTCAGGCCTGACTCCCACATATCTGTGACACTACCATCTTGTCTTTCAATCTTCCTCTTAGGGTCACTCTGTTTTTTACCAGAAGGTCCTAAGGTAATGTTCATTGTTTTTTGATGTTTCTCACTATTACCCCTTGTTTCCCCAAATTGACTACTGTAACACCTAACTTGGATTATGGGAAAGGTCAAAGTTATACATACACACACACACACACACACACACACACACACATACGCACACCCAAAAAAACATACATAACCTTTCCTTGGTTATTGTAAAGAACTTTGCAGTAAGATATTGAGAAATATGCATGGGCCTTAGAAGTGTAAATAAGAGGAGATATTTTAAAAGTTACAGAAGCTTTCTCAATCAATCTTCATCTAACAGATAAAGGTACTGTGAACTTGTTGTTAGTTCTTTGTTTTCAAAGAAGACTAATGACCTACATATATTTGTATATAGACCTAGCCCTGTATTATAATCGGAAAAGTCCTAGATTTGGGATCAGGAGATAGAATCACAGAATCTGAGAGATAGATGGTGCCTCAGACTTCATATAGGCCAGCTTGTCCCTATATAAAGATCCCTTTTATATTTCCCAGAAGTAGCCACCCAGTCTTCTTTTGAATCCCTCCACGGAAGGGAAACTGAGGAACTTCCCTGGAAGGTCTTTCTTCTTTAGAACTGCTCTAATCCTTAGTAAACTTTTTGTGCTTAAACTTCATTGCAGCTTCCACCTAGTGCTTCTAGTTCTGTCCTTCTAGAACTAAGAAAACAACCCTTCTCTTACATGACAGAATTTCAAATATTTAAAGACATCTGTCATGTCCCTGTTAAGACTTCTCTACAAGACAAACATAATTTTCAACTAATCCTTTAACCACATTGAAGGGATGAAAAATTTAATGTATAGTGAAAAGAAGAGATGAAGTTATTTTTTAAAGATTGAACACTTTGGAGGGGGCTGAGATGAGAGATTTATTAAAAAAAGAGGGGATATTGAGAGCTTCCATTAGCCACAGAGAGTAGTGTCAGGAGGAACAAGAGGTTGAAAGAAGGCGTCAAAGTTTCAATGTTTACCACATTGTCTCAATGCTTCATGAGCCTCTCCTCTTAGTCTCCCTTATCAGAGATATATTTTTTGAGGCACCTGCAACACATCTGTGAAAGAGACAGTGGGATGAGCTATGAGCTAGATTGTCTCTAAGTCCCTGTACTCCATGCATGACAGATTGCATTTTGTAAATATTTGATTTCCACAGGAAGTCTTACATGAGAACTGAAAATGGCTTAGACTTAGGATTCATAGTGAAATTTTCATTTGATTAGAGTATTCTTAAGAGTTAGAAGACTTTCAACACTAACAACAAACAAACAAAATGAATAATAAATTTCTAAGAGCAATACTCCTAACTTAAGTGTGCTTTAAGGTTTACAAAGCGTTTTCATTCATTATGTCGTTTGATGCACACAGTAATTCTATGAGACTAGAATTAATATGGGCATTATAATTTCCATTTTATAGCTGAGGAAAGTGAAGTTTAGGGAGTTTAAGTGACTTGTCCAAGATAACACAGCTTCTCAGTGTCAGAAGTGGAACCAAAACTGGGTTGTTCCTAACTCAAAATCCAGTTTGTTTTCTACTGTACAAAAGATTCTCAAACTTTTTGATCTCAAGAACTCGCTACGCCTTCAAAAATTATGAAGGGCTTTCAAACAGCTTTTATTTCTGTGCATTATATCTATGGGTATTAACCATTTTAGGAATTAAAGCCTCTGTTTCTTTTAAATTCATATTATATGTATATGTGTGTGTGTGTGTGTGTGTATGTTTTGCAAAAGAAAAAAAGTGAGAAGGGTAGCATTGTTTTATATTTTTTTTCCAAATGGCTTTAATGTCTTGCTTAATAGAAGACAGCTACCTAATGATATCTTCTTCTCCATTCAATCCATTGTACTATTTTTTTTTGTTTGAAATATATGAAGAAAATCTATTCCTATGTATATATTAGTAGGAAAAGGGTACAATATTTTATTTTTCTTTTCAGAAAATGATGGATATTCTACTGTGATATGATACTAAAACTCAATAAGTGGCAGTTTCTTAGGGTTGGTTGTAATTTTGAACCTGAAACCATATCAATGATTTTTTGTACTTTGTTGCATTAAATTCAATTGATGTCTCAAAAAGTAACTTTTAATGTATCTTTTACCTATACATGACTTTGTAACATGATTTTCATTTGTAAGTTATTGGTTATCTGAGTTATCCAGATCTTTCAAATGTTAATATATTTTGTTATAGAATAAGAAAATCACATTTATTAATATCACCACCAATCTCATCAAAAAAGATTCTCAATCCAAAGCTTTCAAGAACATGGTGACTAATACAAGTTTTTTGAAATTCTAATTTTCACTTGAAAGTTTGAATTTTATCATTGGAAACAAATACTGTCACTTATTTTCCTTGAAGTGACAGGTTCCCTTTGTTCATTTTTGAGAAAATGTCTGCCAAATACCCAAGTCTGAATAACCATAGTTTGTCTGTCAGTTGTTCTTTCAAGTAAAATTTATGTCCCATAAAAAAATTAAAAAAAAGGTAGTTGAGTTCACAATTCAATCTCACAAGTATTTTATGCAGCCATTGTACTTCCATATGCAGCAGAAATGTTAGAAGCATCTTTCCCATTTTGTCATGCAGAATATTAAAAATATGTATACTCAAGAGTTGAAATTTAATAAAATTAATACTTATTTCTTCATCAAGGATATTCTTATATGAAATAGGCTTTAAAATAATCAGATATAGGGTGGTAAAAAATAAAATGATTGCTAAAATAGTTTGGTGCCACTGCCTTGATTCTTGGTGAAATATCCCATTTTTACCCACCACTGTTTTTGTACTGTCAGTGGAAATTTCAACACAATTTCCTAGACAAACAATGAGTTTCAAAAAAATGTTAGTCAATACTTCAAATATTTCAGCACCACAAGTTTGTTGTCATATATTCATGTAAAATAATATAATTACTAGATGAATTTAAGAAAACCATCAGATCCAGCCATTTTTGTAGACATCCATTTGTAAGGCAAAAATTGAATTCTACAAACAAAATGTTAACTCATTCTTCGTGATAATAGTGAAATCTTTAACTCACAGGTTTTGTACTTCTGGAAAACTCAGCTGTATACTGGTAAGAGAATGAGAGTGAAATAGGAAAATAATGAATTAGTACTATGATGAACTCATTTTGACCTTGAAGATCCCCTTAAAAAGTCTTAGGGACTCCCATGGGCCTACAAACTATGCACACTTTGAGAACAGTTGTACTATACCATGTTGTTGGTAGAATGTTAGGAATTATGATGTTTGTTTCATTTTAAAATGTGAGGAAACTTTATGTTTTTTTAAAAAATTAAAACCAATTCACATTACTGGGCAGCTACCTCCCCTGTCCTTGACTAGTGATTTTAGATGGCTAGTCTTCTGAAGCGATCATTCAATATTACCTAGATTGATGGATAACCTCATGAAAAATATTGTAGCAAAAGAAAAAAGAAGTTTTTGAGTACTGAAAAACTGTTCAACAAATTGAAGCTCAATCTCATAGTCAATCCAGATTGTATTAAGTAGTTTCTTTCTACAATCCAATGGATTACATCAGATGACAGTCTTAAATGCGCTAGAATATTGGACAAAATTTTGCTTTTATTTTGGGCTGTGTGTTCGTTCTACATTGTTGCTGTAATTCCAGTGATGTGGGTCCTCCTTCCAGTAGTACAAATTGCAGCTATTCTTGATCTCTTATCCTATGTGAGTCTTATCAATGTCCTTCCACAAATCTTCCAAAGGGATCCATCCAATGTACTGAGAGGCTCTCTCTCTCTCTCTCTCTCTCTCTCTCTCTCTCTCACTCATACATTCTCATGACTCATGACATTTCAGGTATACCAACAAGCATTATCTATTGGTTATTCCTAGCTTTTATCATGATTTGCCCATCTTCCTTCCTGGTCATGCTTCTCTCTCCACTTACCTCACATATAATTGTCAGAATAAAAAAAAATATTTTCCAAGTCTTTCTTGGTAAATATATTTGATGATTAACTAAGATGAGTACCTTTGCTGCTGTATTTGTAAATGTTCTATATTTCAGAGAAAACATCAAACTCTCTGAAATTTTTACAGATTGATGTAGGTTACTTGCTTTTTACTTTTTTTTTTAGATAGTCATTGAGCTGTGCTTACTACTAGGACAACCTTTGAATTTACCTGAAAATGAATTTTAATAGGCAATTTCTTTGGTAAAATATGACTACCAGCGTGGGTCTATCTGATCCTTTGTCCCCAAAGTCCTCCAACCCAGAACAATTTGTTAGATCAGAGTGTCAACTCAGATACTTACTAGCTGTATGAACCTGGGCAAGGCACTTGAACTGTTTTGCCTAAGTTTCCTCAACTGTAAAATGGGATGATAACAGCTCTCACCTTGTAAGGTTGTTATAAAGATTAAATAAAATATTTGTAAAGTGCTTAGCACAGTGCACCTAGTAAGCACTATATCAATGTTTTTCCCCCCTTCTTATTCCCTTCCCTTCTCCTCTCTTCCCTTCCCTTTCCTTTCCCTTATTCCCTAAACATGCCCCTATTCCAACCTTCAATATTTCATTCAAGGGAAAAATTATCTTTTTGGTAGCCCAGGTCCACAACATTGGAATCATACTCAACCCCTCTTTCTCCTACAATAACACTCAATATACAATGAGTTGCAAATACTTGCCAATTCTAGGATTACAACATCTCTCATATCTGTCCCTTTCCTGTCACATGACCTTGACTTGTTCAAAAACTCACACCTCTTACTTAGACTATTTGCTATAGCTTCTCTCTGCTTCTAATCTCTTACCACACAAATCCATCTCCTACACACTGGACAAAATAGTCTTCCTAAAGCATATATTTTATATCACATCACTTTTCTGGTCAGAAATCTTCAGTTGCTCTCTGTTGCCTCTAAGATAAAATACAAAGTCCTCAGTTTAGCATTTAAAGTTTTTTTTAATGATCTAGTTTCAGCTTACTTTTCTGCATTTAGCATTACTCCCCTTTATGTGATCTATGTTCTCGTCAAATTGGCTTAGTGATCTTTAAACTCTATGTTTCCTTTCCAGTATCCATGACTTTGCACAGGCTGTCTCCCATGTCTGGTATACACACCCTTCTCATTATAAGCTCCCAGAATTTTTGGCTTTCTTCAAGATTCAGCTAAAATGCAAGCTTTAATGAGAATCCCATCTTTAGATTCCTGGTTCATATTGCTCTTTACCTTCTAAAATTATATTGTATTTAATCATCTGTGTATAATTTAGGCTGACAAAAGCATAGATAGCATGAATTAGAAATGAGATCAGGCAGGGAGTTTCTGAAAGCAAATATACACACAAACACACACACATACACCTATACATGCATACATACATATATGCACACATACAAGCATACACATATATGTGTATATATGTATATATATATAAAATTATGCACAAGGAACAGTATGTACATTAATCTGACTAGAACATGAGAAGTTCATAGGGGAATGACAGGTGACCTGCCTGAAGAGGTAGAAATACATACATACATACATACATACACACATACACATACACACCTTGCATGTACATTTGGGTCCATCTAGTTCAATCCCCTAATTTTACAAATAAAGGACCTGAGACCCATAAAGGTCAAGTGAATTGTTTAGGCTTACATAATCAGTATACTTTAAAAGCAGAACTTGAAATCAGGTCATCCTTATTCTATGATTAACTCTTTATTCATAACACCATTCCTTTTCTCATATAGTTCTTGCCCTCAAGGAGCTGACACTCCGACTCAGGAGATAATACATTAATATATTTGTATATAATTAATCTAGACAAAATCTTCTCATCATCATGAGTGGGGGTGGCTGGTCCAAAAAATACTATCAAGAGATGCAGTATTGAAGCAATATGGAATAACAAGTAGCCCAGTGCAAATAATAGAGAACAGAGAGAGTAACAATATATAAGAATAGTAAAATTATGGGAAGAAGCCAGGCTGTCAAATGTTTTATATTTTATCATAGAGAGTCATATAAAGGAATTTTTAGTGTTCACTGAACGGTGAGAGGTTGGAGGATGGTCAGGAAAAAAAATGCAATTTAGGGAGAATTACCGATGGCTTTGTGGAGAATGGATTGGGGTGGGGAGATGAGCTATGGAAACTGAATAACTCATGGCCAGAAGTAATGAGGACATGAATTAGAGTCATAGCTGCATGAGTGGAGAGAAGAGGATAGAACAAGAATGAGAGTGAGAAAGGTCCTGAACTTGGGTGACTAGAAAGATGATGGTAACCCACCACATAGTGAGAAGGAAGATTATAAAACGGGTCAGTTTAGAGTGAAAGATAATGATCTTGTGTGTCAATATCTGGTAAAGAAGATGAAGTAGAAAAATTATATGGAGAAATGAGAAGATCCTCTAAACCAAATTAATACATACTAGAAAGGGGAAAATAGTTCATTTTTCTACTTGAAGTAAATGAATAATATTAGAATAGCACTTCAGATTTGATGCTTGTTTTTGTGTCTGCTTGAATTTTAACCCCTCTTCCAGATTGTTTTCTTTTGTTTGTTTTCCTTATTAACTTCACTCATTTTCTAACCTCTGTCATAACATACTTTGACTAATTGTATGATGGTAATGATGATAGTCATGGTGGTCATGATGATGATGGTGTACCTTTTCAGGAAGGTTGTCTGTCATTTCCCTATGGACTTCCTATGTTCTAGTCAGACTGATGTACATGCTGCTCCTTGTGCATAATAGTCCATCTCTCACCTCAGTGTCTTTGTATAGGCTGACCCTCTTCTCTAGAAAGTTCTGTCTCAGGGCAGCTAAGTGATGCAGTGAATAGAGCACCAGCCCTGGAGTCAGGAGGACCTGAGTTCAAATCTGGCCTCAGACCAAACTCTTGACACTTACTAGCTGTGTGACCCTGGGCAAGTCACTTAACCTCAACTGCCTAAAAAAAATAGAATGTTGTGTCTCTTAACTTTCACCTCCTGAAGTTATATATTCTATCAGTTCAATTGTCATGTTCTACAACAGGCCTTTCCTGATGTCCCCACTTGTTAGTGCTCCCTCTAGAATGTAGATATATAAGATGGACATATTTCACCACCCCATACCTGACAATGTAAGGTTTTGAGGGCAACAGCTATTTAAAGTTTTGGTTGTAGTTATACCCCTGTGCTTAGAATGGTACATTCTTAATGAATTCTTGTTAGATTGAGTTCATTTGAACACACTGAATGAATATCTGTTAAACATCCAAGCATTGTCTGATGGGCCTTTGGGGAGATTCAAAGAAGTAAACATGGCCTTCTTATTGACTATTATATAAACCCACAAGGGAGAAAAGAAAAACAAATACATAGTGAATAAAACTAATAGGTGTTGTAATTAATTTGTCAATCCACTAAGGAACCGATTTTCTTGTTGTGGAAGCTCTTTCTATCAACAAAGATTGCAACATGTTTTCAACCTAGAGTCAGAAGGTTTCCTGAGGCTCAGTCACACACAGTTAATAAGTACCAACAATACAATTTGAATTCTTGCCTTGCTTTTTCTATGTCTAATTCTCTAACAACTATACTATACTGACCCTTTATTAGTATTATTGCTACTAACAAGTCATTCACCTCTATATAGCATTTTAAGATTTCAAAGTGTTTTCTGCATAATAACTTTGTGAGTGAGGAAGTGCTTTTTTATATTTGAGGAAACAAGTTGAGAGGCTGAGTTTTGCATTGTCACATATCTATTGTCAGATATAGGGTTTGAACATAGGTCTCCGGTTTCCAAGCATAAAGCAATTTCTACTATGGAGAAATACAATGGAGTAAAGTTTAATTTAATCGTTTCCCTTTACATTCATAATACTATTTATATTTTGTAGGCTGATTAATTGCCTAATATTTTAGATACATCTGTTGTTGCATTCTAATTGCAGTATTTATTTTGTGTTTTTAAATTATCTAGTCAATTTCCAGTGATTACTTTCACCTTGGAAACTAATTTGTAATTTTATGAATTATCTTTGGAAAACAGAAGCTGATATAAGAAAATCTCCACTTTATGTAAATGAAAATAATTTAAGCTCTTTTCTTAATGAAAGATATTAACTATTTTCTATAAAATTTATTACATTTCATTTACTGTGATTTTAAAGTGAATCAGAGGCAAGAAAGTTTCCCTGTTTTTAAATTTTGGAATTTGGATTAGTAAATATTCAATTGTCTTAGTAGGGAGGGTGAAAGAAATAAAAGAAATTGGCTGTTAATTAAAAAAATAGACTGTGTTAGGGAATATTCCATGTGGGAGTCTCTCAAGAGTCCTTTAGATTGATAAGTTCCCTAAGGATTAATGCTGGGACCAGTTTTACAATAAGGAATTATAGAAAAAATCCTGTTTTGTTTTGTTTTTAATCAGAAGACCTAGATACTAGAGACAACTATAATATTTTAAAGATAAGACCTAAGGAAGTGAAATAATATCACCAAGTTTACACAGATAGCAAGGAACAGAGCTGAAATCTAAATCCAGTTCCTCTAACTCAGCTTTTACAGCATCTTAATTTCAAATCCTTGTTCTTTTATCTATTAGATATGAGAACTTAGGGCAGTTGCTTTTCTCTCTTAATCTCAGTTATTTTAATTTTCCCACTTTTTAGTATTTGATATCCTCCCAATTACACATCAAAATAATTTTAGCACTTATTTTTACAAGATTTTGAATTCTGAATTTTTCTCCCTTCCTCCCTCATCTCCCAAAAAGGTAGTCAATTTGATATAGTTTATATATGTGCTACCATGTAAAACATTTCCATATTCATCACAGTTGTGGAAAAAGAAGCAGATACAAAGGAGAAAAAAAACGCAAGGAAAAATAAAGTAAATGAAAAAAATATGCTTCAATCTGCATTCAGAGTCCATCAGTTCTTTGTCTGGATATGGATAGCATTTTCCTTCATCAGTCTTTAGTACTCATCTTGGATCCTGGTGTTGCTGAGAAGAGTTGAATCATTTATACTTGATCACCACACAATGTTGCTGATACTGTATACAATGTTTTCCTGGTTCTGCTCATTTCACTTTGGAACATTTCATAAAAGACTTTCTAGGTTTTTCTGAAATTTGCTAATTTGTCATTTCTTGTTGCACAATATTATCCCATTATATTCATATACCACAACTTGTTCAGCCATTCCCCACTTGATAGACATCCCCTCAGTTTCCAAGTTTTTGCCACCATGAAGAGGTCTACTATAAATAGTTTTGCACAAGTAGGTCCTTTACCCTCTTTTATGATCTCTTTGGGATATAGATATAGCAGTAGTATTGCTGGATTAAAGGATATGCACAGTTTCATAGCCCTTTGGGCATAATTCCTAATTGCTCTCCAGAATGGTTGGATCAGTTTACAATTCCACTAATGATGCGTCAGTGTCCCAATTTTCCCACATTCTCTCCAACATTTTCCCTTTTTGTCATATTAGTCAATCTGATTGGTGTGTGGTGGTATCTCAGAGTTGTTTTAATTTGCATTTCTCTAATCAAAAGTGATTTAGAGCACTTCTTCATATGCCTATAGATAACTTTGATTTCCTCATCTGAAAACTTCCTGTTCATATTGTTTGACCATTTATCAGTTGATGAATGGCTTATATTTTCATATATTTGATTCAGTTCCCTTTATATTTGAGAAATGAGGCCTTTATCAGAAATGTTTGCTGTGAAGATTGTTTCCCAGCTTTCTGCTTTCCTTCTTATATTAGTTGCATTGGGTTTGTTTGTACAAAAGCTTTTTAATTTATTGTCATCAAATTATCTATTCTATATTTCATAATGCTATCTTTTGTTTGGTCATGAATTCTTCCCTTCCCCATGGATCTGACAGGTTAGACTATCCCTTGCTCTTCTATTTGATTGCTTCATTGTATGTGGTATATTTTAGCAAGATGTAGTTTCCTTCCTTAAATCTTTTAATCATGTTTATTTTTGCTTCTACTGTATCTAAGATCAGTATTGCTACCCCTGCTTTTTTTTAAAATTTCAGTTGAAGCGTAATAGATTCTGCTTCACTCCTAACATTTACCTTGTGCGTGTCTCTCTGCTTCAATTGTGTTTCTTGTAAGCAACATATCATAGGATTATGTTTTTTGATCCACTCTGCTATCTGCTTCTTTTTTATAAGTTCATCGCATTCACATTCACAGCTATGATTATTACCTGTGTATTTCCCTCCATCCAATTCTTCCTCCTATTTGTTCTCCCTCTCCTTTCACCCTTTCCTTCCTTACCAGTTTTTTGCTTCTGTCTACCACCTCCCTGATCTGTCCTTCCTTCTGTCAGTCCTCACCCCCTCCCTTTACTTAATCTTCTCCCTTCCTACTTCCCTGTTGGGTAAGATAAATTTATATACTCAACTTATTATGTATATTATTCCATCTTTGAGCCAATACTGATGAGACTAAGGTTTAAGTGTTGCCATTGCCCACCCTCTCATCTTCCCCTCCACTAGGTCTTTCTTTTTCATGTGAGATAATTTACCCAATTCTACCTCTTCCTTCCTTCTGCATCCTTTATTCTCCTCCCTTAATTTTTTATGTCATTCCCTCAAATTCACCTTATACTCATACCTTCAGTCTATGTATATTCCTTCTATCTATACTGTTAGTGATACAACTTTTAAGAGTTCCCAGTATTGTCTTGAAATGTAGGGATGTAAACAGTTTAGCTCTATTGAATACCTTATATTTTCTTTTCCCTTTTTATGTATTTATGCTTCTCTTGGGTCTTGATATGAGAGGACAAGCTTTTGGTTTAGTTCTGGTCTTCTCCTTATGAAGGATTGAAAGTATTCTATTTTGTTGAATGACATTTTCCCCTTCAATATAGTATGCTTAATTATGCTGGGTAAGTGATCCTTGGATATAGTCCTAGCTCCTTTGCCCTCATGTTCCAAGATCTATGATCTTTAAATGTTCCACCTGCCTAGTCCCATGTCATCCTGATTGTGAATCCCCGATATTTGAATTGTTTCTTTCTGGCCACTTGTAGTAGTTTTATTTTTTTCCTTGACCTGATAGTTCTGAAATTTGGCTATGGTGTTCCTTGGTGTTTTTATTTTGGGATCTCTTTCCTGCAGTGATGGGTGGATTTTTACAATGCCTATTCTGCCCTCTGGTTCCAGGACATCAGGGCAATTTTCCTTGATAATTTCTTAAAAAATGCTGTCCAGGTCTTCCTTTATGATTATGACTTTCAGGTGATCCAATGATTTTGATATTGTCTCTACTGGATCTATTTTCTAGGACAGTTGTTTTTCCCAAGATGTATTTTATATTTTCTTCCATTTTTTTCATTCTTTTGAATTTATTTGATTCATGATTTCTCATAGAGTCATTAGCTTCCACTTGCCCAATTCTGACTTTTAAGGTATTGTTTTCTTCAATTAGCTTTTGTACTTTTGTTTTCCATTTGGCCAGTAGTACTCTTTAAGAAGCTGTTTTCATCAGTGGATTTTTGTATTTCTTTTCCCATTTGACTAATTCAATTTTTTAAGTAGTTTTCCAAGCTGTTGGCTTTTTTTTCATAATTATCTTGCATCACTCTCATTTATTTTCTCAATTTTTCATTTACCTCTCTTTTGTGATTTTAAGCTCCTTTTTTTAGCTCTTCCATGAGTTATTTCTAGCCTTGGGACTGCTTCCTGTTTTTCTTTTGTGTTTTGCCCATAATTATTTTCACATTGTTGTCCTCTTCTGAGTTTGTGTCTTGGTTTTCCCTGTCACCACAATAACTTTCTATGTTAAGATTCCTTTTGTTGTTGTTGTTTTAAGTTTACCTTGTTATTGTTGTTGTTGTTGTTTTGCCTTCTCTCTTTCTTTTAACTTTGAGCTCTGCTCCCAGGGTGGAAGGGGCACTGTCTCTTGTGCTAGTGACTGTAGGACTTGGCTGTTGCGTGGTCCTGCACTGATGTTGCCCTGAGGCCCATGGAGGACCCTCATGTCTGGTGCTGTGCTGAGGGGATGGGGTGGAGGTTGGCTGGAGATGCTGGATGACATAGGGGTCTGGCAGCTTACCTGGTGCAGAGCTCATGTCCTAGTGGTGGTGTCTGGCTTGTGCTGAGGCCTGGTGTGGTGTTTCTGTGTTTCCCCAGGCTACATTGAAGCACACTGAGGTCTAGTACCTGGAGGATGCTTGTTTGCCTGGGGTTAAGCTGCAGCATGGCAGGTTGGTGTTGGCTGGCAATTGCTTGTTTGCTCAGGCACCAGTAGTGTTGGTGTCTACCTGTTTGCCCAGGGCTGTGCTGAAGCACATGGAGGTCTGGCCACTGGAAGATGCCTGTCTGTCTAAGGTTGTACTGAAGCACGTGGAGGTCTGGCTGCTGAAGGACACCTATGTGTCTAGGGCCACCCTAAAGCATGTCATGGATCTCAGAGCTGCAGTCTGTGAGTTCCACTGGCTATGCTAAGGTATATGGGGGGTCCTGGTGTTTGCCCGCTCCACCGCAGTGGGGTTCAACAACTCCCACTGGATTTCTGAGGTGGGGCTTGCTCCTGGCTTGCTGGAACACTTCCCATCATGGACTGTGTTCCCCTTTCACCAGAGTGAGATAGACCTTTCTTGCTAATCATTCAGTTTTCTTGGGCTAAATTTTTTGTAGGTTTTGTTGTTCCAGGATTTGTTTTGGGCTTCTATTTTATGGTTGTTTGGAGGTGAGTATGGGAGAGTTACAGCAATTCACTTCTTACTCCACCATCTTGGCTCCTGAAAATGACTAACTTCAGTTATTTTAATTTGTAAACTAAGAAGACCAAAAATACTTCTACTGCCTATCTTACAGAGTTTGCTATGATAAGAACACTTTGTGGAACCTAGAACATTATACAACTTCGAAAGAAATGGATAGGTAAACAGAGACTGTCTCATATATTAGAATATTAGTGTCCATTTGGTAAGAATCAGAGCCCTGAGGTTCCCAAACTGCTTCTTTATATTTCTGACAAAATACCAGAAAAAGAGTGAATTACTTGTGACAAAGTTTAAATAAATTTTCTGTGAAAAAAACAAAAACAAAATTTATTATGGACCAAATAACAGAAAGACATTTTTTAATTTAATGCATTTTTTTATTTTTAAAATATATTTTATTTCAATAAGTATTTCCCAATTACATGTAAAAATTAACATTTAAAAAATTTTTGTTTTAAATTCTCTCCCTTCTTACCCATTTCCCCTCCTTGAGAAAGAAGGCCAGCAATTTGATATTGGATATACATATTAAGTCACACAAAACATATTTCCATATTAACCTTGTTACAAAAGAAAACAGGAAAAAAAACAGGAAAAAATAAAGAAATTTTTAGAAAGTATGCTTCAGTCTACATTTACTTTATCAATTCTCTCTCTGAAGGTAGATAGCATTTTTCATAATGGGTTCTTTGGAATTGTCTTGGATCATTATCTTCATCAAAGTAGCAAAGAAAGACATGGTTTAAATAAATCTTTTAACTTGGAATACATCCTCCTTTTGTTGCAGTCATTTGTTTTACAAGATTTGGCACTGAGTTCATAAGAATTTGAAACATATTCTTTAATTTTTTTTCATTATGAAGTCATTGGATATTAAAAGTGTACTTTTGATGAACACTTATACTAGAGTATCAAGATTACAAGTTATGTTGCTACTTACTATTTTCTTCTTTGGGGCAACTAGGTGGTACAATGGATTGAGTGTGGGTCCTGGAGTCAGGAAGACTCATTTTTAGGAGTTCAAATTTGGCCTCAGGCACTTACTAGCTGTATGACCCTAGGCAAGTCACTTAACTGCATTTGCCTCAGTTTCCTCATCTTTAAAATGAGCTGGAGAAGGAAATGGCAAACCACTCCAGTGTATTTGCCAAGAAAACCCTAAATGGGGTCATGAAGAATTGGACAGGACTGTACAACAAAAATCTTTTTTCCAAATCTAGTCTCTACTATAACCAATAGTTATAGTAATGTGTTACTATGCTTTGTAACTGTAGCAGTAGTAATGACAATGGGTTTAGGTAAGCCTTTGAAGCATATTTATCTCCTCTTTTGGGACAAATTTCTCAATGTAGTATTTCTCAATAAGCATAATAATAATAGTTAACACTTAAAAAGTGCTTTAAAGTTTGCAAAGCACTTTATAATTATTATCTCATTTGTTCTTTACAAGGACCCAGGGAGGCAGGTGTTATTATTATCTCCATTTTACTACTGAAGAAGCTGAAGCACACAGAGGTTATTACTTGCTCTCAGTCACATGGCTACAATTATCTAAAGTCCCATTTGAACTCAGGATTCTCTGAATCTTCATTCAGTACTTGCTCCATTGTGCCATCTAGCTGTCTGACATGACATGTGACACAGTGCAAGGTTAGGATTCAGCTTTCAATCACCATTTGAAAATTTGTTTAATCCCAGAAATATCCTCCTTCTGAACATATTAATATTGATTAGAGTTCATGATTCCCTTAATAGGGATAAGACTTCCAGACTCACTGGAAATAATAAATCACATAAATATTTTTTGGAGGTGGATATTTTACAGTCTGAGCAAGATGATGAGATCTTATAGACCTTACCTGAATTACTTGTGACAGAAGTTTTGGGCACAGAATGAAAAAATGAATTCTGGTGGGAAGAATTATCTTTTTTCTAATCTTTGGACCTCTAATCCTGTCTTTGTGTTGCTTGACCCATGATAAGTTTTTCCCCCCACAGTAAATGTTAGTAGCTTATTTTTTAACCTTATTTTGCTGTTCTTCCAATTCAAGAGTCCTATACCACACACTGCAGAAGAATCACAACCAACTCTTATAGCTTTCAAGTCCCTCTGAAGATCATTTCTTTCTTTCTTTCTTTCTTTCTTTCTTTCTTTCTTTCTTTCTTTCTTTCTTTCTTTCTTTCTTTCTTTCTTTCTTTCTTTCTTTCTTT
>NW_020946557.1:5290770-5366266 GCF_900497805.2 Vombatus ursinus | reverse complement strand
TTTCTTTCTTTCTTTCTTTCTTTCTTTCTTTCTTTCTTTCTTTCTTTTTTGTTAAGGATTAATTAGGTTATTTAGCAACAACAGTTTCTCACCTTTTGGTAAATTTTTGTTGTTGTTTTGGTCCATGTTTTCCTCAGGATTTTGGTGCCATGGATGCTGTTTCATTTGGAGTTTGAATGATCCTTGAAATAATTTGCACAATATGTATGGGCCATTGAATAGTTCTCTTGAAGAGCTGCAAATTTTGCATGTTTCTTTGAGTAATATCCATTCTTAAAGAAAACTCATAAAATTTTTAAAAAGCAAAAGAAAAGAGAGAAATGAAATTCACATTTATGGCATGAAATCATTGTAGTTTGATCTGCTCAAGCTTTGATATTCTGAGTAATTGAGTTTCAGTAGAAACACATGTGCATGACCAGTGCTGCAACTAAATAAAATTATGTCAAGATTAATTATTGTTGATGACAACAACAACAATGATGATAATGATGATGATGATGATGATGATGATGATGATGACAGTAATAACACACAACAGCCAAATATGGGAATGCTATCCAGGGTGATTTATAGTAAGATCCTTGTAAGTCCTGAGACTGTGATTATAACTGTGAATGTCTGGCAGGAAGCTTAAAATGCTGACCAACTGGACACTGGAAATATGTCTGATTATGTTATTTTCCTGGACAATGTGATATAACTGTTCCTAAATGACTCTAAGAAATAGAAGGGTTGACATAGGGTTTTAATCTAACTTCATTTGAAACCATCACAATTATCATTTTGACATAGAGCAGAGTGAAGTACATGGTAGTCTTTTGGGTTTGAGTATCATGGAAATGCATATGGAACTGCTCACTAAAGCAGGCAAACTAGAGTACACATGAAATGGGCTGAAGATACAAAAACATCTTATTACATACTAGTGCTACATCAATTCAAAATCAGAAGGAACTCTTACCAGTTACAGATCATGGTTTCATATATCTTTTTGCCAGTTAGTCAATGAACAAGGGTTTGTTAATCACCTATTATGTATGAAGTGCTGTGCTAGGTGATGAGTGTACAAATACAATGTTATAAAAAATATGTACTTTCAAGTGGATTACTTCCTCATGGAGAAGACAAGTGCAAGTATAGCAGAACTGCAAACTGAATACATACACATGTAAGTGTGTGTATAGATAGATATAGATATTCATATATGTACATATATATGTATATGAAGTAGCTATTACCCAACCATTTAAGGACAAGAGTACTAGTGGTTGGGAGGTATGTGGGATCAAGAAAGGCTTCTCATGTAGATGATAGTGCCTCAGCTGTGTCTAAAAGGAAGAAAGAGGCTATATGAAGTTGGGGTGAGGTGGGAGTACATTCCAGGTGTGCAGAATATAGCTGGTTCAAAGGCACAGCAAAGGTAAAGAGGGAAACTAGAAGACCATTTTGTCTGGAATGCAAAGTGTGGGAGATCTAACGAGGCTAGCAAGATAGATTGAGGCCAGTTTGTGTAGGGCTTTAAAATCTGAACAAAAGAGTTTATATCTTATCCTATTGAAAATAGAAAGCCATTGGAGTTGATGGAGAAGATAAGTCACATGGTCAGATCTGCACTTAAGGAAATTGACTTTGGCAATAGAGTGTAGAATGGACTGAAATTATGAGATATTCCAGGCAGGAAGAACAATAAAAAAGTTGTAGCAACAATAGGTAGGACTTGATGAGGACTTGAACTAAAGTGATGGCCAGTCTGACTTCAGCTTACTTTTTTCCTTTATGCCACATTATTCTCCTCTATGTACTCTACCTTTTACAGCTATCCCATTTTTGTACTCTTGCTCACATTGTACCTCATGACTGTAATGGCCTCCATAACTGACCCAGTTCTATCTATTAAAATTCTTCCCTTCCTTCTAGGCTTTTGTCAGGCATACCTTCCAACTGAGTGATTCCAAGAAGTTTTAGCATGTGCAGTGGCCACACCCAAGTAAAATCATCTAGGCAGATGGGCCAAACCAGGTCTCAAACCCATTGGAAAACTATGAGGATATCTACCCCCAAAATGGGAAGACTTAGAATAGGCATTATATGTGGATGAGAAAAATTTGTTCCAATGGCCATGAAGGCAGCTGTAGCAGGTGTTGTGGAGTGCTTGGCGCATGGTAAGACCTAGAAGATGTCAAGGTCATCTACTGTATCTTGAGCCATCAATAGATGTCCTGACTTTTGTCTTGCTCAAGTCAGCTGTCCTGACTTGAAGTCTTTGGACTTCAATGGCTCTGGAAGAGAGAGTGAGGGTAATGACTGGGCAATTTTGCCTCATTTATATCCAATTCATATGTAAGTCAAGATATTTCCCTGTGATGTCACTGCTTCTCTTCAAAAATGAAGGATGACCAACAACAACACGCTTTCTTATACTTCATGCTGTATCATGTATCAAACAGATGAGTTTCCAAACAAAAATTAGAGTATGTATGCAATTAAGAATGTCAACCTCAATGCAGTATTTCCATCTGTGTATATTTTAAAGAAACGTAATCTAGATGGATTCAAGCTCCTGAACAATTTTCTCCTTCTATGACATATCCCAAATCTCTTCTTACTGGTTAAATGTGCATTGTCATCCTACTCTACTAGATTCTTTTCATTCACCTTATGGCCCCTGCGTCATGGATAAGCTCATTATGATGACACTATGAGCCCTTATGATTGACAAAACCAAATCTTTCATTTGTGATAGAGACACCCAACATTAGTGATGGATAATATTCCTAGAATCCCCCAGGTTGGAAAGTACCCAACACATTACTGGGGAAGAACAGAAGTTAACTACAAATAGCTCCAGAAAGAATGAAGCAGCTTTGCTAAAAGCAAGAGGAAACTCAGCTATGGATGTGTTTACTGATGAAAGGAAAGTCTGATGCTGTAAAGATCACTATCATAGAGGAACCTGGAATGTATGCTCTATGAAAGATCCAAGGTAAGCTAGATATGGTGAAATAGGAGATAGAAAGATTAAGCTTCAACATCTTGAGGGTCAGTGATCTTAAATGGATTGGAAAGCATGAATTTAATTCAGGTGATCATTACATCTACTACTCTGGCCAAGAATCCTTTAGAAGCAATGGAGTAGCCATCATAATCAATAAAAGAGTGGAAAAGCAGTACTGGGGTGCTATCTGGAAAATGACAAAGATGTCTGTTTCATTCCAAGGCAAACCATTCAATATCAGAGCAATACAAGTCTATGCTCCAACCACTAATGCTAAAGAGGCCAAAGTTGTTCAGTTCTATGAACATCTACAATACCTTCTAGAAATAACATCAAAAAAGATGTCACATCTGTCGTAGGGGATTGGAATGTCAATTGGAATAACAGGCAAATTTGGCCTGTTAGGAAAGGAAATAGGAAAGGAAGCAGGGCAGAGGCTAATAGAGTTTTGTGAAGATATAACTTACTGATCATAGCAAGCAATCTTTTTCAACAACCCAAAAGGTGACTCTACATGTGGACATTACTGGATGGTCAATACCAAAATTAGATTGATTATATAGTTTGTAGTCAAAGGCAGAGAAGCCCTATACGGTCAGTTAAAACAAGATCTGGAGCTGCCTGTGACTCAGATATTGAACTTATTACAAAATTTAGACTTAAATTGAAGAAAGTAGAGAAAAAGATCAGGACATCTAGGTATGACCTAAATAACATCTCTTATGGATATGTAGTTGAGGTGATGAAATTATTTAAGGGATTATATCTGGTAGAAGAAGTAGGTGTAAAAAGCATTCTAGAGAAAAAGAAGAGCAAGAAAGCTAAATGACCATCTAATGAGGCTTTACAAATAGCTGAGGAAAGAAGGAAAGCAAAAGGTAAAGGAGAAAGTAAAAGATATACTCAACTGAAGGAAGAATTCTTGAGAATATCAAGGTGAGATAAGGTTTTCTTAAATGAGCAACGCAAAGAAATGGAAGAAAACAATAGAGTGGGAAAGACAAGAAATCTCTTTGGGAAAGTTGGAACTATCAAGGGAATATTTCACACCAAAATGGGCATGACAAAAGACAAAAATGGTAAGGACTTAACAGAAGTAGAAGAGATTAAGAAGAAGTGGCAAGAATATACAAAGGAACTATAAAACAAAGATCATAACATTATTGATAACTGTGATGGTGTGGTTACTGACCCATACCTCCTGGAGAATGAAGTCAAGTGGGTCTTAGGAAGCATTGCTAACAATAAGACTAGAAGAAGTGATGAAATTCAAGCTGAACTATTTAAACTCCTAAAAGACAATGCTGTTAAAATGTTGCATTCTATGTGCCAAAAAATTTGGAAAACACAACAGAGGCCATTGGATTGGAAAAGGTCAGTGTATGTCCCAATCCTAAAGAAGGGTAATGCCAAAGAATGATCAAAGTACTGAGCAATTGCACTCATTTCACATGCCAGCAAGGTTATTTTTAAGATTATGCAAGTCAAACTTCAATAATATGTGAATTAACAGAAATGAAGGCTGATTCTCAAAGAAATAGAGGAACTAGAGACCAAATTGTAAGTACTTGTTGGATTGTGGAGAAAACAAAGGAGTTTCAGAAAACAAAAAACATTTTTTTTTGCTTTATTGACTGCAAGCCTTTGACTGTGTGGATCACAACAAATTGTGGTAAGGCTTCAAAGACACGAGAGTACCAGATCATCTTGCTTGTCTCTTGAGGAATTTGTATACAGGTCAAGAAGCAAGTGTTAGAACTGAATATCAAATAACTGATTGGTTTAAGATTGGGAAAGGAGTACAGCAAGGCTGTATATTGTCACCTTATTTATTTAACTCATATGCAGAGTACATCATGAGAAATGCCAGGCTGGATAAATCCAAAGTCAGAATTAAGGTGCCAGGAGAAATATTAACAATTTAGATATGCAGATGATCCACTCTTATGGCTGAAAGTGAAGAAGAATTAAGAAACCTCTTGATGAGAGTGAAAGAGGAGAGTATAAAAGCTGGTTTGACGCTTAACAAAAAAAAAAAACAAAAAATCTCTGAGACAATGGCATCTAGTCCCATTACTTCCTGATAAATAAAGGGAGAAAAAATGGAAAAAGTATCAAATTTTATATTCTTGGGCTCAAAGACCACTTTAGATGGTGACTGAATTCATGGAATTAAAAGACCCTTGCTCTTTGGAAGAAAAGCTATAGCAAATGTGTACAGCATACCAAAAAGCAAAGACACTACCTTGCTGACAAAGGCCTGTATGTATGATTAGGTGGCATGTGGATAGAGTGTTAGGCCTAGAGTCAGGAAGATTCATCTTTTTGAGTTCAAATCTGATCTCAGACACTTACTTGATGTGTGACCATGAGCAAGTCACTTAACCCTGTTTGCCTCAGTTTTCTCATCTGCAAAATGATCTGGAGAAGAAAACAACAAACCATTACAGAACCTTTGCCGAGAAAACCTCAAATGGGGTCATGAAGAATCAGATCTGATTGAAAACCACTAAACAACAACAGTAATGATGTATGGCTGAGCTAGTTGGACTATAAAGAAAACTGACCACTTCAGAATTGGTACTTTCAAATTGTGATTCTGGTGAAGACTTTTGAGAGTTCCTTGGACAGTAAGGAGATAAAATTAATTAATATTTAAAGAAATTAACTCTGAGTATTCATCAGAAGGACAAATACTGAAGATGAAGCTTAGTTTCGTCACATAATGAGAAGACAGGATTCATTGGGAAAGACTTTGATGCTGGGAAAGATTGAACGCAAAAGGAGAAGGGAATGGCAGAAGATGAGATGAATATAGAGTCATGAAAGCAATGAACACGAGCTTGGCTAGACTTCAGGAGATAGTGGAGGATAAAAGGCCTGGCATGTTAGGGTTCACAGGTTCATGAAGAGTCAGACATGACTGAATGAAAAACAACACCATTTCAAGTAATATTTGGAGCTCTATCCCCCCAATTTTCTCTATCTCCTGGACATGACACATCTTCTTTCTCAAGATCATAGCGTCACAGAATCATAGACTTTAGAGCTGGGACTGTGGAAAATCATTTATTCCTACTCCTTTTTATGGATGAGGAAACTGAGAATCAGTGAGGTTAAGTTACTTGCTCAGGGTACCAAGACTTCCCTGAAGTATCTGACATGGATTCAAATGCTTTCTGACCCCAATTCTAGTTCTTTTTTGATACCCTATTCATCTTGAAGTTTTTTCAAATCTGCATTGTCTTTTAGGTCAATTGCATTGAAGTCTCTGCCTACTTTCAGTCTCTAAAGAGGACTACTCATAATTATTTCTTTATACTGGTTCAAAGCTCTAATGTGAGCTCCTCTTTCTGGGGAAAGACTGAACAAAATATGGCAAATGAATATAATGGGATTGTTTTTTTTACCATAAGAAATGATACATTCAAAGAATTAAATGAAATGCAGGAATTAATACATGAAGAGATGCAGAGTAAAAAAAAAAGAGAGAGAAGAAACAAAAGTATACTGATTACAACTCCAAAACTGAAGGCAGAAATGAAAGTAGTAAGTCCATATCAGATATTCAGAGATATTCTAAAAGAGATACAGAAACAAGGGTAATTTGGTAAGTGCTGAAATAGTGTGTTAAGAATTAACATTCCTATCTTTTTATTAGGGATTCAGTAAATAGCAGGGTTGTTTTTTTTTTTTACTTTGTTCACTTTTTAATTCTTTTCTTTATGTTCTTGTTTATGTATTTAAACATTTATGCTTGTCAGTGGACCTTAAAATAACATTAATTTTAAAATAATTAAAAATATAACAATCTATTTCTACCATATTTGCATTGTGGCTCTCTTCAAGTGTCTCACATCTATGCCTGTCATTCTTTATAGAATTGTAATTCTACTCTGCCCCACTTCAAAAATCGTTTTTAACTCCATTTGAATTTACTTTTAGTTTCTTCTAATGTCATAATTTGAAATCTTAGCACCTGAGACAAATTTAGTTGAGTTCAGAGCAGGGACCTGGTATGACCAGCTCAGCATGGTTGAGGTTTATTGGTGATAAGAATCATGTGAATTGAGGAGGGTGAAGAAATGGGAGAAGAGCATATGTCCAAAGGGAACAGTAGTTGGAATAGAAGTGGGAAGTGTGAGACAGATATGTAACTTATTGGAGTGACTTGAAGTTCATGGATGGCAGTAACAAAAGTTTGGAAAAGATATTGGAGTAAATTTAAAGGTATAGTGGTTCCTGAGTGATAATAGCAAAGGGAAGGTCTAGAAGTGGCAAAAGGATAAAGTATGCTAATTACTTCTTCTGTTCCTTTTTGGGGGAAGGGTGAAATAACAGCCAGTCTTAGTTTGCTAAGAGATGTTGTATCCAAGAGAAAGTAGACTGCAATGAATAGCACGGAATGAAATGAGTTTGAAAGTAAAAAGAAAATCTAGGATCCTAAGATGATGATTTTAAATCTGGAAGAAACTCTAAATTATCTAGTTTTTTTTCCCCTCACTTTATAGATGAAAAGTCTAATGGTGTCCAGAGTTGAAAGAACTTCTCCAAGATCCTGAAGGTAGCAAGTAGCAAAGCCAAGATTCAAAGTCAATCCTCTGAATTTAAACCCAGTAGTCTTTCCCAGGTACCAAAACAGAAGAAGGTTTTCAAAGAATGCAATGGAAAGGGAGAGCCGTGGAAGCTAGTAACTAAAGGAAGCTTAGAGCTGAGTTTCCATTGGGCACAAGGATGTGATGGCTGGCAGAGTGTTCATTAGCAAACTGCCCTTTCCTCTGATCCTGCATCTTCTCTCCTAAAACTGAACCCGTACTAATCTTGAGTTCCACTAAGTACTAATTCTCAGGATAGGCAGCTCACTCAGGGTCAAGGATAGGAATAGTTCTTCATGGATTTTTTATGCACAAACATCTACTTTCAGCTCTTGCTCTGGTCTGGTCAGCACTTTTGATCTGATCTCTTCCACTTTTCCTTGTTCACATTAGCTTTACAAATATTGTCCTAGTCTTCACATAATTTTAGTTCTGCCTTAATAGATTTAAAATAACAAATGAAATGTAGCTGATTCCAACAAATAAGTCACTTTTCCCCCCAATGCAGTTGGGCTAATGTATTCTTTTACTTGAGAATTGTCTCTTGCTCTCCCTTCCTTCAGTTCAGGGTTCTTTATGTCTTCACTTATTACTAATGCCTTCTAGCTATTCAGATGTCTTGGTCTGTGTTTCACAACTAGATCTGCACATAATTTAATTCAATTTGATAAGTAAGTCAATCCAACCAAACCCATTAGTCAGTCCTTCACACTTGGTCAGGGAAGCCAAACTTTCCTTAGCTAATATAAAATGAATGTATTAGTTTTTATTCATTAAGAATCTTAGCAGTTTCTAGCACTGCATTTCCAAAAATCTATCTGTGATTGTTATTCTCTAAAATGCAAACTATGGAGTTTTGGTTCTAGGGAGGAAAAAGAAGAGAAAAATATGGTGGGAGTATATGGCTAGAGATGTTTCAAAAAAGGCTCAAACTGAATGTTCCCTCCCTTTTCTCCCAGGATTGGACAAACACATTGTGCCTATCTCAGGATACTGAACCTTCTGAAATTTTTCTACTGGAATTTTCTCTCACTAATGCTAACCCTATAAAATCCATTTCAAAGGGAAGCAAAATATGAATAACAGCAGTAGTCAGATGAAGCTGAAATATTCATTATAGGCCAGAGGATGGTAAGAAAAAACAAATGGATAAAACTATCACCTGTTAAAATAAAATGTTAAGTTGTTACTTCATGACAGATTTTATGACCTTAGGGCATTCTCTTTTCCAAAGATTGACAAGATTTTCTTGATGACTTACTTAAAAAGAGGAAAGAAAAAAATATGTGAGTTAATTTTAAAATAGCCACTAGGAGATTTATCAACAACTCCATTCTGGATGTAAGACTTGAAATGTGAGAAGGACTAAAGTCTTTGCCCAAATCCCTCTCACATATTAATGCCTCATATAACCTGAGGCAAAAAACAAAATCCAAATAAATGCCCCCAAAAGTTGTAAAAATTGCGAATCTTTTACTTTGCTACTTGAGGCAAAATTGAAATAGTGAAATTTGATTTTTCTTTAACTACCTTATACCAATGTGTTTTGGTTTCTCCAATTGCTCTGTTCTCAACCTTGGAAAATGGCTTCTCCCATTCCTACCTCTCAAGATTTCTTCCAGGACCTTTCCTAGCTGACCAGCAAAACAATGTGAAAGGATTGATTATTACATATGAATACAACTCTTCAAAAAATTACCTTCTATTTAATAACTTAGTAACCACAAGGACTTTCAAGGAATTTCTAGTGAAATATGAGCATGTAAATGTATACCTTCTGTGACCAAATATGATATTAAGTCTAAAGTTATACACTTTTCTACAAAGAAAATGGATTTAGATTAGAAATTGGTTTCCATCTCTGGCCTCATTGAACCGAATTGACATAAATAGTAGCGTAGCCTAAGGCTCTGAGTCACAAAATAAAATCCCCAAATAAGTGGTAGGAGGGCAGGGAAAGATGGAAATGGGAGGAGACAGAAGGGAGGGAGGGAAAGACAGAGGAGAGGTAGAAGAAGGAGAGGAGTAGAGAAGAGGGGAGATGAGAAGAGAGGTGAAGAGGGGAAGGAAAGGGAAAAAGAGAGAGTTAAGTAATCTAAAATTTCTGAGAATATGAGGGGAAGGGAAAAGAGAGAGTTAAGTAATCTAAAATTTCTGAGAATGTGAGATTGCCTGACTTTGGTAGATGTTATCAAGAAAGAGAAAGAATAAGGAGATTGCATCCCATGCTGTTTTCAGGGGGAGGAAGGGGCTAGGGAAGAACAGAAGGATGCAAGAGCCTGTTTTGAGACTTTCTAAAAAAGATGAAAAGAGAGCAGACATGTGGACTTTTGGCCAAATACCTAGGAAGAAGAGATGGCAGATATAGGGAGCCTGCACTGGCTACTAACCATATGGCAAAATGTGAGAGAAGTGTTGTCTCAATCTGCCTTACAATCTTCCTACTATTTCCAATCTAATTGGGTCACATGTTAAAGAATCCAACTCAAATATCTTTTTTGCTAACTGATAGACTTCTCTTTAGCTTCTCAGAGTTTGGAGACAAAATTCCAGCTTCTATTTCCTGAGTTCTGCACGACTTATGATCTCAACATGATGGGGGGAGAATGGGGGAAGAGAGGATGCACTATTTTAAAATGATAGGTCTGTTTTCAGTCTTGCCATCTTACTATAACAATAACAATCATTGCTTGGTCTAGGAAGCTAAGGTGGTCTCACTTTCTTCTTTTCTACTGTGTCCAGTCTATTTTCCAGACTCATGAACATATAGCACTGAATTCAGTTCTGGGGGAACCTGACCACCTTTTAGGCATGATCATTGGCCCTTTACTCTCACTACATGGAGTGGGTTGAGATTTTTCTTAGGATCTCCACAGAAGAAAGGAATAGAAAGATGCTCAAAGTACAAATAGCTATTTGTTTACTATAGTCTCAGCCCCCTGGGAAGCATAACCATTTTAATAAATTACCTTGTGCCATTTATGTCTTTGTCAGTGCATCCACTGTGAATCTCTCTCTCTCTCTCTCTCTCTCTCTCTCACACACACACACACACACACACACACACACACACACACCACATTTCTTTGTGTGGACGCATTTTACATTTCACCTTAGCTCTGCGCTATCTAGTTCCCTTCATGTCTATATGGTCTGGCCACATTATTCTTTAAAATTGAGGCTGAATGATAGCTATTGATCTCCTGCTCAATGTCTAGCTTAGAGTACTATCCAAAGAAACAAAAATCTCATTCATAGAAGGTGTTCTCTTAATGCACACATTTCACACAGGCTAAATGTATCTCAAGGTCCCTGTATTCTACAACCAGTAGCACATATATTCTCCCTATTGGAGTTCTCTTCCATAGGATCTCTCACCTTCCCTACCTCTCTCATGTAGTCCAGCTGGAGCTGTATCCAAGTGTCCTGATTTATATTTTGCCGCTGGACCCAGATGGCTCTGGAGGAGAAAGTGAGACTGGTGACTTGGCACAGCCCTCCCTCACTTAAATCCAATTCATTTGCAAGTTGTGGCATCATCATGCTGATGTCATGGTCCTCTTCAAGAATGGAGTTGAAATAATAACCTGTGAGCAGTATGGGCTGCCCTGCTGGGGACCCAACTGGCCAGTTCCAGTTGGGCAACACAGTTCCTCATTTCCTCCTTTCCTTATTCCTCTTTCTTCTCCCTCCCTTCCCCTCCTCTCCCCTCCCATTCCCTTCCCTTCCATTCCCTTTCCTCCATCCTCTCCCTCTGTCCACATAGGGTATCATACCCTTAGCTGTGGGTGCTCAGCCCAGAGGAATATAAATTTTGACCACTGAAACATTGTAAGATATCTTGGGTCTAGATTTCTTTCTTTGGGACAATGCCTTAAACCTAATTCACTCTAGCTCTAATTGATTGGCCAACAATAGGTCCCAGCCCAAGCCCCACTTAGTGGTCATTGTTTGGGCCCTGATTGGCTCAGAGTAAATATAAATAGAAATTGTTTCTGTTTTGGCAAGAAACCCTGAAGGTCTTCCCCTCTCAGATTGATTTTTTTTTGACCAGGTAAAAGAGGTCATTCTTTGCCCTATTTCTTACCTGGTCCAAATCACTGAATGGGTATTGCTTTAGTCAAACTGAGACCTGGGAAAGATCTGAGCTTAAAAAGGCCAAGGTCTCCCACTAAATCCAGGGCCATTTCCAATAGTCCTGATTTATATCTTGCTATTGGATCCAGATGGCTCCAGAGGAGAAAGTGAAGCTGATGGCATTGTGTGGTCCTCCCTCACTTAAATTCAATTCACTTTCAAATTATGGCATCACCTTCATGATGCCATGGTCCTCCTGGAGAAAGAAGGACAAATGACAATAACAACAACAACAACAACAAGCCACTCCAGATCCCTTATTCTACTCCCTCATTCAAACTCTTCCTTTTCTACTTCCAGTATTCTTGTGCATCTCCACTTCCTATGTCCCCCCTTATTGTCAATAGATATGGAAGTAACCATCATGTTCATTATTCATATGGATTTATTAGGTGTGTCCTTGTCTCCCATCTTCCTTCTCTGCATTTTTCCTCACTCCTGCAACATTATACTCTATAACTCCTCCTTCACACAAAAGACATTTTTCACTCATAAATGTAAAAAAAAGAATTTTAACTCAAAGTACTTTATTACTTTATTTCAGATCACATAATTTCATCCTTTCTTTTATCTCATCTCTCTCTCTGTCTCTGTCTCTCTCTCTCTCTCTCACACACACACACACACACACACACACACACATTACATCTCCCCCCCCAACTTATATCACCAGTGCTTAGCAAAGTGTTTGGCACTTATTAAGTGCTTATATAAATACTTTTTCATTAATTCATTAAGAATGACCTCTAAACATAAGTAATTTATTTGATGGCAGTACTTAATTATTTATTTGTGCTCTGGGCTTTTATTTAGCTTTCTTCCCCTTCTTGAGATCTTTGGCATTTTAACTTTTATTTTTTGGGGAGCAGATATCCCCCATTACTTGTTTTCTGATTTCTCCTCCTTAATTGAAGAACAGGTCCCTACAGCTAGACTATAAGGCTGTCAGCCTTCCTAGGCTGGGGGATATAAGGCTTCCAGAGTAATATATGGATGCACTATATCAACTTCAGCTGACTTTCAGTTCCCTTTCCTTCATGCCCAAAGTAGCTATACATAGTGGTAATCACTTAGGTCCTCTACATTATCTTCTCCCTTCTTTCAAATGACTGGACAAATTTAGTGTCTGCCACTTGAAATGTGACTGACTGGTGATGGTTGGGGGGGGGGTCTATGTAAAGTCACTGAAATAACAGAGATCCCTGCCCTAGAACTAGCATCTAGACACAAGCTTGTAAGTTTGCTTTTGATCCCTATCAGTGGCTTGTGGAGACTGATGAAGGAAGGGTTTTAAAGTTTTCTGGTGTTATTTTGTGTTTTTTTTAACATCCTTTTTTTTTCTCTTGGGTATTTAGCTATAATTACTTTATGTCCTGATCATGGTTCTTCTTCTGGACATAGTGGTGAAGATTTGAGAAGATTTGCACAAAGTGACTATTCTACCATCTTGTTTCATCTTCCCTTTTTGAGTTTTTTACTAGAAAATCATATCAATATTACCTCTGATATTTTTGAAATTTTCTTTTCA
This sequence comes from Vombatus ursinus, assembly GCF_900497805.2. NCBI lineage: Eukaryota > Metazoa > Chordata > Mammalia > Diprotodontia > Vombatidae > Vombatus > Vombatus ursinus. Next base: position 5,353,008 of record NW_020946557.1, on the reverse strand, counting down.
TATTTAGGGCACACAGATTACTATTACTAGTTTCACCTAATTTCTAGATTAAATGGTTATTTTCTCCCCTGGTTCTTATCACTTCCACATTACTAACTGATTTTCCTTGTTAGATAGAATAAAGTGTAGATGAAGAATTCCCTTTGTTGTTTTATCTAAGAAATGGAATTGTCACATGGTTGAGAGAACCAAACCATGTCCATTGATACCACTTACAGAGCTATCCATTTACTTCCTATTTCCAAATTTTTCTTCCAAAGGGATGCCTAAAATGCTGCCAATAGTCCTACCTTGGCTCAGTACTATTGGAAATTCCAGGCTCAAAAGGGCAGTGAAGTATCTCCTCTTTATCTTCCAGTGAATAATATATGAGACAAAATTTAGGTTAAATTTTTTTTCCCTAAATAAAGAGAAAGACTGAAGTAAATAAAATAAGGTATAAAAATGATCTAAATAAAAGAAGGTATTCAGTACTTAAGTTTACAGTTGCAACTCTGGGTAATTAGGCAACCAAAGTGACTCCATGTTATAAAGTTCCTCCATCTTGTACTTGGTCTTTATCTACCCCAGGGACTTGCCTCCTTTTATGGACCCATAAACGTTGCAATAGCCAAAGCTTTTACTAAAAGATATCTCAACTTCTCCCTACAGCATGGAACATTTTAATTGTATGCCTTTCTGATAACCAGGAGACATCTTGAAGTCACCTGGAAAGTTCCTTTCTTCTTTACACAATGTATAAAAATTCACCTCCCCTACCCAGTAATTATAGTCTCATGCAGGCTGCCTATGTACACATACTCTGGGTGATTGTAAATTGTTGAACCTCATAATAAAGCTGTTCTATTTTCTCTCCAATTTTGGTGCACAGATTTGACCCAATACAACATTCCAATACAAGCACAAACATTTTGCCTAGGTAATCTCTCTCATGGTTGTTTCCTTTTTTTTTTTTTGTAATTTTGATTTGGTTCAATTCAATTCAGTAAGCATTTGTTATTATTCAGTCATTTTTAGTTATGCCTGACTCTTTGTGACCCCATTTTTGATTTTCTTGGCAAGGATACTGGAGTGGTTTGCCATTTTTTTTTCCAGTTCATTTTACAGATGAGGAAAATGAGGCAAACAAGGCTAAATTTCTTGCCCATGGTCACACAGCTAATAAGTGTCTGAGGCTAGATTTGAACTCAGAAAGATGAGTCTTCCTGACTACAGGTCTGGCACTCTAACCACTGTGTCACCTATCTGCCCAGACAATTTATACAAAATCTTGTATAAACATTTGGATTTTGGGAGGCTTTTCATCATGTCCCATAGGAGCTCCAAGAATGTAACATGTTTTCTTTAGCCCTATCACTTCAGGGGAGTCACCACGACCACGTGTTTTTTTTTTCCCCAGGAGTTGGTAATAGGTTTCTTTGTACTTAATAAAGTATAAGAATCCACATTATTCTAACAAACACTGACAGCTGCTTACTTATCACCCTCTAATGAGAGAGTTCACACCTGTAGTTTAAATCCAATAATACATATTTTCTTATTTGTATTTTATTTTTATTTTCTCCCTTCTGTGAAATTTTTCTACTTGTGTTTTTGACAAAGGTTTTGATTCCTTTTTGCTTTCCTAGAATATTTTCCTTTGTGATTTCATTATTGGATTATTTCTCTCATCCTAGATGGCAATTGTTCATTCTCTAAATCAGAATACAGAGCCATTCTTTTGCATTTTTTTAAGTGGTGACTGCCTTAAACTGGAAGAAAAACAAAACACATACTCTTTAGGTTTGGTATCTATTCTTTCTATCTCAATACTCCTACCTTTGTGATTCAGACTTTTAAAATGCACAGTCCTGAGATTATACCCTTTAAGCTCATTTGACTATTCCTGGCTATATCCATCCTATTTGTCTTTTATCTCAACTAGATGCTGGTAATTAGCATAAACTTGTGCCATATATGTACCATCCCAGTCCTTTCCAGGCAAGAAATTTGCACATCCCACCCAAGATAGATTTGACAGCAGTATTCTAAAATAGATGTCTCACCTCTTCATTCCTCTTTTACTCTTCCTGTTCATGGAGTACTTCTGTTCAGTTTTTCCTTCTTTAAGACAGTGTGTTAAGGATAGAATCTTCAGCAAGGGTCCCTGGATCTGTAAAAATACTAACCTTACTGCCATTCTCATTGGAACTCAAGCAACTTTAAATTATCCGATTATTCTTACCCTCTGAAAGCTGAGGCTGAAAAATAGAAGGATTTACAATGGCCTTCTGTTGCTATTTCTTTGTCCTGTGTCATTAAAAATGGGGCTGTAAATCAAAAAAGGATGCATGGATTTCCCTTTTGGCACATTTATCCCTTACAGGCCATTACTGAGTGTGGGCATGGTACAGGTGCACTTCTGAGCTATTTTCAACTTGCTGTTAGAGGGGACCACAAGTTTTCTTCTAAATGGACCTAGAGATGATTAAAGATTTATTCTTTATGGTACTTTTTTTTTATTTCTCTCAAACAACATAAAAACAAGTTGATACCAAGGGAAACCTGACCAGCAAAATAAATAAGTGCCTTAAAAAAGAAAAAGAGGAAATCTTCATTCAAAGTATAAATAATCCATTCTAAGTCTACAAAATGTATTTCTTTTGTTCTCACAAATTTCAAGCAAGTAAGGAAGCTGTAAGAAGCAAGTAAAACAAATGTTCAGAATCTTGCTTAACCTCTTCAAAATAAGGGAAGTATCATTTGCCTTCCCTATCAGAGCTGTAGCCCATCACACCCATTAACCAAACTGATGCTGATACTTCAAAGGAGAGTAAAGAAGCACCAAATGGAACCCATAATGCATCTAGAAAATTGTCAAATGCTATAGAGGAATGCAGGAATAAATACCTTCCTGACCCCTGCAGAGCTGAGCTTATTTTCTGAAGCATGAGATTTGATTATCCATATCTAAGCAAGTAGAACCACATATACAGCTTGTCATAAAAGTAGTCAGGCTTTCCCCCACAAACATCGAGCCAAAATATTTGATGCTATAAATTCCCCAGGCTGATTATATGCTATGTAACAAAAAGGCTTCTCTCTCCTTCCCTCTGACTCTCCATTTTCCCATTCAACCTCCTCTCACTGCACTTACTGTTACTGTTACTTGAAATGACTGACTATTCATATCTTATATACTCCCACATGATTCCTGATTTTAACAACTGTCTCAGGAGTGAGAGTTTTGACTGTCTTTCCCTATTAAAAAAATGGAATGATATATTTGTTCAATAACTTTTTTTCTTGTTGACGTGGCATTGTAATCAACAATAAACAAGATATGTGAAAGTGATTTTATGAACTACAAAGCACCACAGAGAAGTTAGATTTCTATTACTATTATTATCGTCATCATTATCATAATTACTATTGTCACAGAAAAGCATTCTTGACTAAAGAAATATGGAAAGCCATGATTCAGTGGAAATAATACCTTTCTGGAATCAATTGTCCTAAAGGTGGAAAGAATTTTCAAGGTCCTCTTTTCAATCTCTCATGCAATTCAGGAATCACTCCTGGATAACAAATTATTATCCAGATTGTGTCAATAATTCCCAAATCACTAAATTGTCAGGCATCTCACTATAGCTTTGGAATGTTTAATTAGTTATATATATTTTCTCTGATGAGTCAAAATCTATACTTTCCTTTAACTTCTATCCATCGTTCCTAATTCTTCCATCTGCAGCTAAAAAAAAAAGTAAATGTAAACTCTTTTCTATATGGACAAGTATTGGTGGATGCTTTAATACCAGAACTCTCTTAGCTCAAGATTCAATGTTTTGATGAAATGAGACACTCATAAGTCATTGAACAAAAGGAAATTTACTTTGTCAGAACAGCAAGGATATACAATGAAGATACAGTAATACTTAGCTTCTCTGGATGCATCCCATTAATTTCCATGTGGAAACATATCTGGACATCAGGGCAGGATGTGATGAAGGACATGGTAACTTACATAGTCTTTAGAAATCCACCAAGTCTAAGAAACCACAACTGCAAATAACTAGAACTTTTTTTGCCTTTAGGGGTCCAGGAAGCTATGTAAGAGAAGCTATAGTCAATCATGTCCCTGAACAGTTTTGTCTTTTTTTTAAGGAATGGTAATCTCTAAGAGTTAGGAAAAGGAGGTGGGTTCTAGACCTCCTCCCCAGATGATGGATAAGGAGAAAGAAGATGTATCAAGGGATGCTGATAAATATTAGTTCTATCATGACAGGTCTTCAACTATTTGAATAGGTGCAGCATGTATCTAGAATAAGTGGGACATATATTAGAGGTTATCTAGTTCAACTCCTACTCAAGGCAGTGCACTTTTCTCTCCACCACAATTAGAGTCAGAATTAATAGACTTTTTAATACATGAAGAAATGAGAATGATATCTTTGCAAATAAATATTCATTTATTTTTCAGGAAACACTATTGAGTGTTGTCTATGAATAAGACAATGCATTAGTCCTCTCAGAACAACAAGAAAATATAATTGGAATTTGAAAACTTATTACAATGCATCAACACTAATTTCCCTCTTTTGTCTTTTTCTCTTCTCACCATGGTCTTACACCATTTGTCTTGAGATGTAGCTGTATATTTCTGATGAGGTAAGCTAGGAAAAATGAATGACAGAACTAATACAAAGTTGTCCAGATGACTGAATGCAACCAGGATCCATCCTTAATTTTTCACTAGGCACACATGCAAAAAACTCAATGAATCTGATGCTGTTGATAAACAATCAATGACTCCAGCCTGAGGCCAATCATAGCCTTATCCATGTGATAGTGACACCAAACCTATACAATCCAACAAATTTCTCAAAACCTTTTATGTATAATAGCTCTCTTTCTTTTGGGTATGATACTTTGTAAGTAGGAATATTATATTCATTGCATTTTAACAGTGGTATGCATACATACACACACAAACACACACACACATATATAGGAAAGACAAAGAAGTAGATTCCATTTAGTACCAACACATTCTTCAATATGGCACTGTCCCCACATGTACAGCCATAGTTGTAGTTCTGTATGGCAATCTGATAATTAAGAAACACTATTTTGGCAAAGGGATTCAGTAGTATAATGTCATTTATTCTGATTACTCATTTTCTCCATATCTGCCCACTGATTTTAAAAGTAGATATAATCACACACAAGCAAAATACATTCTGTTTCCATTACTTTCTTATCTTTTTCCTTTAGCTAACGGAGGAGGTACAAGAAGAGAAGACATGGAGCTATCATTATAGTGTGTAGGCTAATCCTAATACTTCTATGCTTTCTTGACAGAATTCTGTTTAAGGGAAATTCTCTAAGACTGGACTTAACATAATAAGCAGTAGATAACAAGTAGGCTGGACTACAAAGTATTATTATGTCTTGCTTTTAGGGGGATCTAGACCAAGGATTTTATTAGTGAAGTGAACTCCCAGTGAATATCCTCCCCTTACCAATGAAGATTGGCAACTTCTGCAACTTACAGTCTATTATCTGGGTCACTGAGAAGTTAATGATTTGTTCACAGTGTCCCTTCTTCCTCATCTCTTCCTTTGAACATTCAACCCCCTGCCCAATTTCTTTGTTAAGATTCATCAAAATAGAACACAAATCCTGTTTATGTTATTCACTTTCCCTGTCACCGTTGAAGTCATTAGAATTCTAAAGAGACGTCGTTTCTTCTCTCCTGTTAAAATGTAACATTTAATCAATATTTTCCTTTTCTAAATGCTCTTTTTTTATTTTCTAGGTTTTGCTTGACCTTTGTTTTTGCAGTTCAAAATTTCTAATCAATTCTAGTCTTTTCTATCAGGAATTCTTAAAAAAAATTTTTTGTTAAAGATTTATCCCCTCTCTCTTTTAATGTTTTATTCAGGCATTTTTATGTGTAGCATTCTTGGTTGTAATCTATTATCTTTAATGTTATGGAATATCATAATCCAAGATTTTTTTCCTCCTTTATAGGCATTGTTGCCAAGTCTCAAATAATTCTTTCTTGCTACTAAAATTCAATCAGTCTGAGAGAAATAATTATTAATAGCCAATGATTTGGGGAGATCCAGAGTTCCCCTCTTTTTCTAAAATCCTGATTTCAAAAGTTTAGTTTCTTGAAGGACCTTACTGATAATGGGATTGGATTAACTTTCTTGTTCAGAGCCCAACCAGCTGGGGAAGCCATTGTGCTCTACTCAGGTTTGGGTTGGGATAAATTCTATGAATATATTCAAATTCTTTGAATACCCCAAGGCAGGGGGGTAACTTAGAAGTAAATGACATAATCAAAATTCATTTGAATAGGTACAGCCCCAGTAATATTTTTTCTCTGATTAATTGTTAGCCAATGAGAGTTGATGGCCACACCCAGAAATACCCCTCTTCCAATGGATATATAAACCATAAACCCATCTCCATGACTGTCTTTGAGATGTCTAAGAGAAATGGTGAAATGACCATCCTTTTATAAAAATGCTAGCATTATTAATAAAATGATTAAATTACCCAGAAATTATTTCTCTCAAACTTTTTAATCACCATGTCAATCAACAAGAATTTATTAAGCATATACTATGTAACAGACATTGATTCCTAGCTTTTTTTCCCCTTTGATCTGGAAGCTTTTTGTCTGTCATTCATGGGAATTTTCCTTTTAGGATTTTCTTCAGAAAGTGATTAATTAATTTCTGTTTTCATTTTTCTTTCTGGTTTTAATAAATCTGGACAGTTTTCATATATGATTTCTTGAAATACAATATCCAGATTTTTTGTTTGTTATTGTTTTATATTATCACTTTTTATCCAGTATTTAATTTTGGTTTTGATAGTGAGTAAATTAAACTTTCTTTTTTATTTTTTCAACTATTTTTTTTTTGTTCTAATGTTTCCTGGCATTGATAATTATTGAGTTCTGTTGGATACATTTAAATTTTCAGCAAGTTCACTACTTGGTTAAACTTTTCTACTTTCTTATAAGCTATTTACTTACTTTCTACTTACTTCTAAGATATTTATTTTCATTTTCCAGAGCTTTTATTTAATGTATTATCTCCCCTTTTGTGAGTTTTTGCTTCAATTCTTCCAAGTACTCTTGTAGTCCTCATAATAAAGGCATTTCCCCCCCCCCCCCACTCCTCACTACCATCCTGTAGTTTGCCTTATAATTACTGGGGACATATCTGCTTTTTATGGTTTTAAGTATCTCTCTCTCTCTCTCCATATATCTTGTTTTTCTTTTTTCCTTTTGGTGAGGCAATTGGGGTTAAGTGACTTGGCCAGGGTCACACAGCTAGTAAGTGTTATGTGTCTGAGGCCGGATTTGAACTCAGGTTCTCCTGACTCCAAGGCCAGAGCTGTGCCACCTAGCTGCCACTCTCTCCATATATCTTTGTGGTTTCAGTGATATTTCTTTACTCATACCTCTAAGCCTCAGTTCCTGGTATAAGACATTGCCAGGGCTAGGTTCTGTTCTGTCTTGTACCACTGGATGGGGTAGCCAAGATCTGTTGTATTTCAATTTCAAATTCTTCTGCTCCTGTTCCTGATTTCCATCTCCTGGGCAGTGGATGAGTCTTTACTGAGTGAATTGGTAGGCTTTAGTTTTTCTTGTCACACCTCTGTGTTTCTGACCCCTGTTTTCTCCCTTCCAGATTATTTCAATGGTATTCCTGCTTTTCTGCAGCATTTCTGGTCAGGGCATTGTTGTGTTCTTCTGTTCACTCAAAAGGCATCCCTAGTCATAGATCTGCAGTTTTCTATTCTCCCTCAGGCATCCCTGGTCAAGGATCTATTGTGGGATTTTCAAACCCATCCCTTCATGTTCAAGCATTGTTTCAGGCTTCTATACCCACTCCACTAACATTGCAGGTCAGCTTCTTGCTGGTGTCTGTCTTGCTTATCTGGGCTTATGCTGCTTTTACAAGTGGGATCTCTATTTCAATGTCTACAACCTCTGGCTATCTTTTTGTTTAGTGCTGAATTTTAAGAAGGAGCATACTCAAGTTCCTTTTTAATAATTTCTTTATCACTATTCACTCTGCTTTAATTTTTGGATTATTGCTGGCATATATGTGGGGGAGTTGGACTTTTCTATGATCTTTCACACACCATTTTAACTGGGAGTCTCACTGCTTCTACTGTTGTTTGTTCAATAATGTTTGGTGGAAAGAGAGATGAACTAGGATCTGAGTTTGAATTCATGCTCTATGACTGGCTATCTATTGGCATTTATGAAGTCACTTGCCTTCCTTGGCTTCATTTGTCTCAACTATAAAGTGAGAAGGTTAGATTACCCAACTTCTAAGGTCCCTTCTAGCAGCACATCTATAATACTATGATTATATAACTCCCCAATACCCTTTCTAACCCTGAATCTATATTTTATTTTTAGAAGAAAATTGTAAAGTATTAAGTTAATTTATAAAGATTTTTCCCTGTATGAAATATCAAATCCCATCAGAGAAATAACAAATATCTGCATTTAATAAATGAGGATCAAAAGTGAATCACAAGAAAACCATCACATTAAGATAATATTTCTCTTGACCATTCTAAGGGGTTTTAGTTGGATAAATTCCAGCTTATTGAAGGGTGACTTGTGATGAAGGTTGAAACCACTTTTCCTGCCAAACAGTGATTGCTTCCAGCTGTTCTTTGTCCACTGCCAGTAGCTAAATGGAGATCTGCATTGCCTCCTTTAACTAGATTGTTGTTTAAATGTAAGGATTGTAACTTCTATCTCTTTTATATCCTTTTCCTTTCCTCTCCCCAAATCATTTAATCAGATTCCTGCACAGAAAGGAGGCCGAATAAATAATTACCTATGAATGAAAGGTTTAAAGTTGTTGAACAGTGATGTGTGCAGAAGGTTCTGATACATCTCAAAGGTTAGGGAAAGTTTGCTAACTTCTGTCAATAGTCAAAGGATAGCCCAAACAGCCTTAGTTACTGACTAGATCTAGGATCTGTCTTTGGTGCTGAGCTAGCTTGTACAATGTAGTTCCTTTTCAGGGACTAAGAATTCCACTACATTTGTTTGCTTGTTTATTTGTTATTCAGTTGTTTCAGACATGTCTGACTCTTCCTGGCCCTATTTGGGGTTTTCTTGACAAATATACTGGAGTAATTTGTTATTTCCTTCTGTGCCACCTAGCTGTCCTCCACCATATGGTAGAAACACCTAGGAATGAGAATCATTCCTTGTTTTCTGTGCATCCAGGAGAACAGAAATTCTTTTCAAGCATCTGCTTATCTGTGGATATCTTCTTTGGTATGAAAGGATTTCAAGGCAGACCTTAACATAGTGAAGTTCCCAGTGATGTCTTAACCTTAGATAACCTAAGGTTCACGTTTCATGATTCTAATTTATCTAATATCACCCACATCATTAAGCATATCATTAAGGAGAAGCAGAATATAAAATATCTAGGCACTAGAAGAAAAATAATAACTAATTAGTAGGAGACCAGATTAAGATGGCAGGGTGGTTGAAATATACTATTTGAGTGAATTCACTTTATAGAGAATTTGGGGAAATGTCAAGCTACATACTCAGCCACTCCTGGAAACCAGATAGGTTATAGTCTAGTCCTAGAGGTACTATTAATGGTACCATTGTATTTCGATGGAAAGACTAGGGTCCCCAAGGAAAATCTGACATATCATGCCATGATATATCATTCCAAACCCCAAATGTCATATGTCACTAGAAGAGCTAAATACTATGTAATTCTCTACTGAATCATTCATCAATTCTTTGTCACTGTCACCAGGAGATTAGGTCCCCAAGAATAGGAGAAGTGGTATCATTTTGAACCATATAAAGTATCTGTTATGTCAGACAAACCATAGCCAAAAAGAAAGATTATTCTAGTAACATACTCTTCCTGTTCTGAAACACATACCATAAATACTATGCAAATGTTATAAACGGATGACATTTTTAATATAAACTATTCCTATTTTGTCTGTGAATCAATGGGTTTTTTAAAAGTGCCACAGCATCCATTTTACCGAGTGCATAATGTTTTTCATATTAAGAAAATATATAAAAAATAGATATCTTAGTTGGGAAAGAATACATGTATATATTAACTGAATGATGATTATTTACTTAAGCATGTGAAGTCTTTTCAGGGCATTGCAAATCTGTAGAATATTTTTTAATGTTGGATTTTTCTTCTTGCTATAGAATGTTGTCCTTTAGGAGGAATGATTTCTCTCTCTCTCTTTCTCTCTCTCTTCCTCTCTCTTTCTTTCTCTCTCTCTTTCTTCCTCTCTCTTTCTTTTGCTCTCTCTCTTTGCCTCTCTCTCAACACATTTTTATTTTTTATTTTTTTTTTCAGGCAAAGACAAGGTTTATTAGAACATCCATCATATTGGGCAGACTCTTAAGGAATCTGAACATGGGTAAGCAGTGGCTAGATTATAAGAATCTAAGCATCTTAATGGAGACAAGATGGACCTTATATACAGAAAGACTATGGGAGGGATCTAGGAGTGGCCAAGTAGTTTATGAGGTAATAGAATTCCAGGGACCTGGACCACATGGCCAAGGGAGAATGGAGAAGTGGCCTGGGGCCATAAGGAGGTCCACAATGAACAGCCAGTTGATGAGATTATAGCATCAGGCCAATGCCAGATTTGGCCATGAGGAAAAATCCAGGGTTTTTCCTTTCTGGGATCCAGATCCCAACCCCATCATTCCCCCCTCAAACAAATAGGAACCCAAATTCTTTTGAGGTAAGGGGCGAAGGTCTCAGCTTCTGAAACTGCTTCCCTGCTGGCAAGGAGCATAGAGCTGTCCCTGCCTTGAGGGGTCCTAAAGAGGAAGTTGACTGGAACTGAGCACAGGCTGCATCCAGGGAACAATGGGGGACATTGACTGGTACTCACTGTTTGCTACCAACTGTAGGTGAATGACCTGTAGTCCAAGTTTAGAGGCCAACTTCTTTACCTTGAGCAGGATGTGCTGAACCTGGGTGATGTTTCCAGGCAAAGATTGCCCCAGAGCCCAAGGCCATTGCCAGTGGGGCCCAGGCTGTGGCTGCTGCCCCTACCCCCTCCTTCCTTTTCCCTAGGTGGGGGAGAGCAAAATCAAAAGTGAGGGTTAAAGGGTGAAACTCTCTTCTCCTGTGAGAGGGGTTAACAGATACCCTCTTGACTCAAGTGAAGGGAGCAGGAGAAAAGAGTGACCAGGGTTGTAAAGAGGAGTTCCAAACTTCTTAATGATCAATCACAAAACCTCCAGAATCTGCCAAGATATTTTTAGCTGTTCTAACTTTCCCTGTAACCTCCATGAAGGAGGATTCAGAGGTGCAGAAGGAAGGGAGTATGTAAGCCTCAGGGAACCAAAAAGCAACTGCAGTTTTTCCCAGTTCCCTAGCGCCGAGGGAATTAACAGATACACTTCTGGATAGGGCATCTGTCCTTGTCCTCTATGCTGTGGAAATTGTACCCAGGTCCATGGCCTTGAACTGACACAGTGGACCTAGAGCCTGAGAGCATTTGGCCGAGTGCCAGACAGTCTCGTAACTATCTTCCGGAAAAGCACCTCCAAGCCCTGGTGCTTGGAGAGCAACCCCAACTGCAGAGCAAGAAAGGAGGGGAAGGGGGAGGCTTACATACCTTCCAGTCGTGGCTGAAGAAGAACTTGGGGTTAGGCAGTTTCCCCTTATGGGCCACCAAAATGATGCGGTTTAGGGGTTCAGGGGTGCTGGGGTGCTGGGACCCCAAAATCACAAGATGCGGGTCATGCCTGAAAGAATTCCACCCAAGCCTTCTTTCAGCCAAAGACAAGGTTTATTAGAACATCCATCATATTGTGCAGACTCTTAAGGAGTCTGAACATGGGTAAATAGTGGCTAGATTATAAGAATCTAAGCCTCAACACATTTTTATACACACGTATGTGTATATATAGTTATTGTTCAGTCTTTTAGTCATGTCCAACTCTTCATGCACCTATTTGGGATTTTCTTGGTGAAGATACTGCAGTGGTTCACCATTTGCTTCTCCAACTCATTTTACAGATGAGGAAACTGAGGCAAACAGAATTAAGTGACTTACCCGGTATCACACAGCTAGTGTCTGAGGCCCAATTTTAATTTGAAGTTGATGAATGAGCACAGTCCATACATAAGTCAATGGCCTTATAATCAAGAGAGGTCACACATTAATAATCTTCCCCACAGAGCTGAATTTCACAAATTAGCACCTAGAAATTTACTAAGCTGTGTCAGCTAAAATGGGGTAAAGGAGACTGCTTCCAAGAAAAGATGTTTAATGCTCCAGGTGAAGCAAGCTGAAAAATATGAGTTGGAGATTCTCAGTAGATATTATAGAACTGAATTAGTTTGTCTGTTTTTTTTTTATTCTAAAAAAAGCCCTCATATGGGCTTTGAGAGATCAAGTCAAATCCCTTTATTTTACAGATAAGGGATATGTTTTTCATGGAGGTGGCATTAGTCACCCATGGTCACACAGGTAGAACCTAAGGTTTTTGATACCAAGTCCCACACTCATTCCACTATGCTATACAAGATCTACTATTTTTCTATCTATCTATCTATCTATCTATCTATCTATCTATCTATCTATCTATCTATCTATCCATCCATCCACCTATCTTTTTGTCTCTCAGTCTCTCTGCCTATGTTGTCTGTCTGTCTCTGCTTATCTCCATCTGTCATCTATACAGTATTTACATTGGTAATCCTATTTAAAGTTAGAAATTGATATTTTTATGGTTAAAATGCATTTTATTAAATCTGGTCTCCTAAAGGGGCAGCTAGATGGCACAGCACCAGGTCTGGAGTCAGGAGGACCTGAGTTTAGCTGTTTAACCTCAGGCAAGTCACTTAACACTGTTTGCCTCAGTTTCCTCATGTATAAAATGAGCTGGAGAAGGAAATGGCAAACCACTCCAGTGTTTTCCGCAAGAAAACCCCATATAGGGTCACAAGAACTAGGACGTGAAATAACTGAATAGCATCAACAGTACCCTAAAGTAGAACTTAAAATATCACATCTCATGTACTTTTATCTATATCAAGAAATGAATCAAAACATTTATTCTCCTACTTTATGCATAGTACAACGTAGAGAGTTTTGTATTACTGTCCAAAGAACCATCTTATTATCTTTATCTCTAATAAATTTATAAATTAATATTTTAAGACTGAGTTGCTAATTTGTTTTATAATGTAGAGGGTAGTAGGGTATGTTCACATAGTATGAAATATTTTAATATTATACATTCATCATTATTTAATGATTGTGTTTGAGGATTGAACAATTTGGCATACTGCTTTATACCTTAAAAAGCTGATATGATCACATGGGATAGTTCATCTAACTACACTTTGATACTACTGATATTTATCTAAGTTTGGTGCATTGGAAAGAACACCAGATCTAGTGAGCTGAATTTGCACTTATTGAAACTTAGTTTGAATTCCACCTTCATTACTTAATGCCTATATGAATTTAGGCATGTCAATAAACGTCTGAGTTTGAGTTTCCTCATCTGTAAAAAGAGAGGGCTAGATTAGATAACCTTCATGGTCTCTTCTAACTCCAAATTTATGATCCTATGATCTTCATTGTTCAATTTTTATGAGAGAGGATGAGAAACCTAAAATAAGTAAACATAATGTAATCAATTATCAAGGTACAAACAAAATGCTTCCTATTTCTATTAAAAAAAATGTAAGCAGAAGTTCTTACTGTGGTCAATCATTCAGCAAGTTATTTCAGAATTGATACAAACTAGAAAGTGCCTTATGAGAACTGTATTTCCCTTTGTTTCATGATCCTTTCCTCTTTTTACAAGAGGAAAAGAGATGGTCACAAAATAAGATAGCATTTTTAAAAGAAATCCATAACCTCAGTGTAGCAAAAGCTGATTTCAGCCTGAAAATATAATTTAAACTGCACTAGGGAAGTGGGTGCTTTCTCTTTATGTTTGATTTCAATAAGCATCTCTATTGTTGTTTCCCTAGTAAACACTAAAGGGTATATTTCCATTAAATATATTCAATTATATTTTAGTGCGGAAAGGAATTTTTTATTCTTCCAGTTTTTTTCTTTAGAAACTCAGAGTACAAGCCACAGAATCCATTTGAAATTAAAGATTTCATATAAAAATCAAAATTATTTCAACATATCATCACAATAAATTCTCTATTAGAGATTTGCAAAAGGTAAAAAAAATTCAAAATAAATACTAATTCTAGTAAATTTTACTTATCCTGTAAAATTTGCATTGGATTTACATAGTATTTCCTGCTTTTCTAGCCATCACCTCAACATACTGCCTTCACTCTAGCCATCACCCTCACCTTGACCTTGGACTCTATTCCTCTGTCCTTTGGCTCTAATAGTGGAACTTTTGCCTTATCTTGGCTAGAAATAGGTCTCCACAGAACTTTCTGACCATCTCCCATCACATTCTACATTATGTATCGTACCTTCCTTTTCAGATCCCCTTTATATAGACTTCCCACCTGTGAAGGATCTCTGGTTCTGTTGCATGACATGAATTGCCCAAGGCCACAGATATAAATCCCGTGTCTTCTGTCTGCAATTGCCATATTCATCTATACTCTTTCTATCCATCCATCCATCCATCCATCTCTCTCTCTCTCTCTTTCCCCCCTTCTGTCTCTGCCTGTGTCCACCTGTCTCTCTGTCGCTGTCTGTCTCTCTCTGTCGCTGTCTGTCTCTCTCTGTCTCTGTCTGTCTCTCTCTGTCTCTTTCTATCTATGTCTGTCTCTCACTTCTGTCATCTGTCATCTCTCATTTCTCTATCCTAGAACCCTTTCTCTTCTCCTGTCAATAATAGCAATCTAAGAGGATAGATATAGATGAATACATTAAATCAAATATTGAAGATATACTTCAAAACAAAACATCAAACAAAGATTGACCAGGACAGTAGGTCTAAGAAAATTCCAATTATTTTAATTTTAGCAAGACATGGGTTCAAATCCCACCTCTGACATACAGTGGCAATGTTACCTTGAACAAGTCACTTAAATTCTCATTTCCTTGAGAAACAAGGGCCAGAAATGACAGAGAAGGTGCCAACTTGCCTTGTCAGAGATATTTTCCCCAACTAGGAGTTCCCTATTATATACCAATGAAGTCACAGATCTAGTCACATCCCTAAATCTATATTGATTTAGTTTACTTTCTAGGCACTTAGACCAGCATGTACTTTCATCGTTGCTTTATTGACCCCACTTCTATGGAGAAATGTATGAATCAATCGTTGGTTCATATATTAATACTAAATAAATAACATATGTCAATGTATTCATGAACTTTTCAGCATGAATACTGTTTCTGCCATTACAGATCATGACATATATAGATATGCACATGTGTATGTATACATGCACATGTATGTACATATATACACATTCAGATATATGTACCTGTATATTATATCTGTATACACATATACACATATATAATGTGTGTATATATATGTATATATGTTGGTATATGAGGTATATTACTCCTATATGTATACACTGTGTCTTCCCATAGAATGTAAGTTCCTTGAAGTCAGGGACTGTTTCATTTTTTCATTTGTATTCTCAAAACCTGGCACCTTATAGATAATAAATCCATGGTGACTGATAAATTGATTAACTGGATATAAAAAAGCCAGTGCAGTTTTGGAATGATAGTCTACATATGGCTTTTACAAAGATTTTTTTCTTTCTTTTTTTTAGGGGACCAAAATTTGAACTTGCAGCATAAAATAACAAGATAGTACAATGCCAGTTGGGAGCTACAATTCTGCACCTCTAGCACTTTTCCTGACACTTAAAAAATACCTAAGGGCAGCTTGCCTGACAGAGTCTCTCCTATGAGGCATTACTCACCACTAGAGAGTGGCAAACTGCCACCCAAAAAAGTCTTTGGAGGGCTTTACCTGCCACCTTTTCTTGATCAGTTACATTCAAATGTCATCTGGCCAAGAAAGATAAGAAACTTTGCCCTTAGCCTTAAAGGAAACATGCCTCAGGGTGACCCTGTGTACTTTTGGTGCCTGTCCAAGGCCAGCCAGGGAGACTTACTTCCTTGGGCAGCCTCAGGAGTGGACAAGTCAAGAATGTTGAGTTGTATGTGTTTCCTTCCTTCAATGTTTCATCTGTAGACTGGGGAATTTTCTTTTTAACGTTTCACCTTGAAAACAACAGGGGTTTTTTCACATGTGCTCAATAGGAAATACCATCCTTCCTTTCCCTTTTCCCTGTTTTCCTGCCAAATATCAGCCTCATATAGGGCAGCAAACAAAAGACATATGTGTGTATCTGGATAAGAAAATTGTGTCATCTAAAGCATCCTTTCCCATTGTCTTGATATTTGATTATGAGTAAATTATCACAATTTTATCAGCAGTGTCTGCTTTTTTTAGTATAAATCTCATGAATGAATGACTATTTGTTGAGAGTCCTCTGTGATCATGAAACCCATTCAGTGCTGTAGAAGTTTTATGGAACACCCAGAGGTGTGTTCTCTGCCCTAGAGTTGCTTATAGTGTAGGAGGGGAGTCAAACTGAGGAAACATTAAATAAAAATAATACATGTATACATTTTCAATTCCTAGAACTGCCTTTTCCTTCAGAGGGACAAAATATATTCATAAATTTAATATTGAACATATATCTGCCTGTTTAGCATACATACACACAGACACACAGACACAGACACAGACACACACACACTAAAAAGAAAAAAGAAATAAAATCTGAAGATTCCTGAATGAGGACTTTAGAATCCATATTTAAAAATAGTATACTTAATAATATGTACATGCATACTTCTTTGAAAGCATTAAGACACAGGGCACAGTGAAAATAACCACAGTGGAACTGGAGACAGCCAAGAATAAGGAGATTAAGGTGCCAGTTATATGAACAAATAACCTGAAAGGGGATTAAATTAAGATATAAAAGAGCAATGGGATTTGAACAGATCAGGCAGGTGGTGCTGGTTAACTGAGTTTTTCTGCATTCAATTGCTAACTTGTTCTTCTGTATTTGACTGCTTACTTGAATGTAGTTTAAGTTATTCGAACCAGAGGATATCTATTATGGGTATTTGTTTGATTATTTCAGTTCAGGTATTAGTGGACCAGTGCCATATCGTGTTCAACTTGTTTTGTTGACTCAGGAGAGTGTAGAAGCTGAACAAGCTTCACTTGGTTGTTACTTTTTATATACTGATTTTCATATCAATTTGATTGAATTGGGCAAACATGTATTAAATTCTTCCCAGGTACACAGCACTTAGGGAGACGGAAAATTTAGATAACATAGGGTCCTCACCTTTATGGAATTTGAAAGCTAGTAGAGGGATCTGATATCTACATAGATGAGGCTAGGTTGCTTATTGGATAGAGAGCTGGACTTGTAGTCCTACAAATCTGCGTTTGATTTTTGCCTGTACCAGTGACTATGTGACCACTTAACCCCTTAGGATTCTAGTTTCCTGATAAGTTATAGGACAATGTTACCTCTTGTAAAAAGCCTCACAGGGTTTTTGTGAGGCTCAAAACTGTGAAGGGTTTGGCAAATCTTCGTGTTCTAAAAATGTCTGTATTATTAATAATAAAATAAGTGAATTATAGAGGTACAAAACAAAGTGTGTGTGTGGGGAGAATCAAAGAAAGTTCATAGAGGAGAGAAGATTTGAGCTAGGTTAACAAAAAAATAAATTTTCGTAAAAATTTGGATTTAGTCTAACCCATCTCCTATGTCTGTGGTGATTTTCTTAGCTAATGGAAATCTTCTCAGCCTTAAATACCAATTCCATTTGCTACCGTCTTCATGAAACTTGAGTTCTTTAATTTGTGTGTGTGTATGTGTGTGTGTATGTGAGTACCATGGACCCTTTTAGCGGTCTGGTGAAGTCTATAGACTTCTCAGAATAATATTTTAAAATGCGTAAAATAAAATATATTGGATTACAAAGTAAACTAATTATGTTAAAATATAGCTTGTAAAAATATGTTTTTTTTCAAAATTTTATAGACCTCAGGTAAAAAATCCTTGACCTAGTTGAAAGTAATCTTTCTCTCTTCAAATTTTCTGAGAGAACTTTGTTGAATTTCTCCTTGATGATTACTTGCAAAATTCATATATATATATTACACACATAGATAGATACATGTATATACATATATGTATATATTCATGTATTTTATGCATATGTATGTACTTATGTGTGTATGTGTATGTATTTGTGTGTGAGTGTATATATGTATGTATAATTCTCCCTCCACCAAATTGTAAGGGAAGGTTGATGAAAGGGATTGAGCCAATTTTTGAGGATGGAGGAAAGTGAGTCTTTATTTCCTGAGAGCCTAGTACAGTGACTGGTCTATAGTAATAGTTGCTTAATAAATGTTTATTGAATTGACTTAAACCACCCAAAGACATGGGTAAAGCATTCTCTCTCTGAAAGCAAAAGCAACATGTATTTGGAAAGGCAGTATGTCCATTGGCAAACTCTAAACCCTTCCCATACACTGGGAAGATCACAGTTGTGGAGTCTAAGGATGGGTAAGGTAACATAAAGGTGCTTTACAACACCCCCACCCCAGCAAAAAAAAAAAACATTTGGACAAAGCACATTTTATTTATTTATTTATTTATTTTTGGCTAAGCAACGGGGTTAAGTGGCTTTCCCAGGGTCACACAGCTAGTGAGTGTTTTGTGTCTGAGGCTGGGTTTGAACTCAGGTGTTCCCAAGTCCAGGGCCAGTGCTCTATCCACTAGTCCACCTAGCTGCCCCTTTTACTTTCTTTTGTTTGTTTCATATTTTCTTTTTGGAAGAAGGCACTTTCCAGAGCTTGCTACCCTGAGTTTGTTCTTGGAACAATCAAGTAAACAGAGTATTCTAACAAAAGGACAAAGTTCACTCCTATATTACTTAAATAATTCTGGAGTATAGGAAGGAAGTGAAATCTGTGCTCCTATCACATGTGCCATGATGTCTTGAGTCTGATTTCACTTATTTTTACACATGATTCATAATTGTCTGTATTCTTTACCAAAACCATATTTGTCCAATAAAATATGAAAGCTTGTCAGTCAATGGAATAAATGAAACAATATAGGTGATTATATTGAAAAATTCTGCACATTCACGTTTCTTGTCTAAATGATTTTGATACCATATACCTTATTTACTGATGCTCCACCCACCCCCATATAAAATTTTAGATGTGGAAGAGGAACTTTAGATACTATTTCATCCAATGGAAATATTTTATGATAAGAAAGCAATGTCACAGAGAGGTTGTGACTTTCACAAAATCAAAGTTAGGATCAGAAGATGATGGATTTAGAGCTGAAAGGAACCATAGAAGTCATTTAATCCAATCTCTTCATTTTATAGAAGAGGGGTAGATCCTTGACTATAACCCAGAGTTGACTCCCATTCTTTTGCTCTTTTCATTAAGTCATCCTGTCTCCTCAGAATGAGAAGAGTAAGAATATATTTTTCATCTAAGGGTTTGTAACTAACTCTTGTACAGCATAAGAAATATCTCCAGAATTGCCTAGCCCAGAGGCAGCTTTGGTGGAACTCTACTTGATAATGAAAAAGAGAGAAAAAGGCAAAGTGAATTCTTTGGCATAACTTTAAAGGTGTAATTTTTCAACACTACATGATACTACAGCAGTATATTTTGATGGGATCTGTGAGTTGCTCAGGGAATTTCAAAGGAGTTTTAAATTTTCTTTGCCACGGAGAACATGTCAAAGATTTTACTGAATGACTATGAAAATTTGAGAACAAACACTCTTGGTGAATACAAAGAATTTACCAATTTGAAACAAGTTTAAAAAGACCAAATCCAACATTTCTTATAGAAATAATATACTCTTTGCTGCTTTGCTCCCATCACTCTTTTTTATGTTATTTTTTAAAAATCTGTTTTGATGTAAAAGGCTATTTTCATTTGAATTCTATTTTTTAGAGCAAATATGATTTTAAGATAAAGATTGCTTATTTATATACTTGACTATCAATGGCATTTCTGGGATTGGGAAATTAAACGGAAAATCTAAAATTTGTAAACCTAGTTTAAAGGACAAATTAAAGCTAAAATTACTATAACATTAATATTGTCTAATCTCATTTCTTTATTGAAAAACAGCACATAAAAATATTGATAAAAATCTAGACTGCAATATTTTCCTTTAATTTAATAAATGAAAATATTTCAAAGCATGTGTACCAGTGAATCTGCATAACAATGTATTAACCTAGCAATGAATGGCAAATCAGAGCTGGCTATAGAAACCAAGGTCACATCTATAGAATGTCTAAAAGCATGCTAAATCACTGTTATTGATGGTGTATCAGACAACCACAGCATTGGGAACCTGTGTCATGATGTAGACTCTGCAGTTGCTGATGAAAATATGTGGAGTGCTGCCTACCTCTGAGCACTGTTTGCCAGCAAAAAAAAAAAAAACATTTCCTCAGCATAGAAAATGTGACATATGTAGACAATGTCTAATCCTCAAAAACAGGAATCCACCTTTAAAGATTTTATTCACAGAAAATATGTTGGTGAGAAATGGAATTCCAGATAATGGCAGGGGGCCCAGACTGGAAACTGGACTGTTGGTCTGGGAGGTCCTGCTATTCTTGAGGTCCTTGGGATTATCTGTTAAGCAATGATGTTCCTTTGTTTACAAAGCCCAGACTAGAATGGAAGAATTCCAAAGATCCCTCAAGACCTTTAAACTCACAGGCCTGTAAACTCTCTACTCCCTTTACAAATCAACAAGCTACTTTAAGAGCAATCAGGGAAAGATCTGTAACTGAGGCTGATAAGGCTTTTTGCATGCCTCCATGGCCAATCAAGGAGTTTCTTTTTCAACACATCATTAGGAAGCCAGAACTAGTTACAAACTGTCTCTACAAGACCATCTGTCCAAATCACTTCCATTATATATCATCAAAATTCTCTTGGAAGCAGCTCACTAGAATCCTCCTCATGGAAAGAACGGCAACTTGTCTCAAGTGACCTACACTGTGTGGTAGATCAGGAATTTGGATGACATTCTCTAAGGTTCCTTGCAGCCCTAAATGCTAGGATCTAAGATTACACTTGCTCTTAAACTCTTTGAAGGCAGGAGCTTATTGGTCTTTTTATTTCTCCCCAGACTGATAATCCAGTCCTCTGAATAGCCAAAGAAAGAACCATGTACCTAGAGACCTAAATGATTGACTAAGGAACTTTTCTTCTTATTTCCTCAACAGTAAAATAAACTCAGAAAGATTGTAGGGCATAGTACTTGCCATTATAAAAATGGAATTCCAGGTATCAAGTACAGTACCAAAGCAGAAATTATGATTTCAACATATATTCACACATCTGTATAGCAATTTCTAGGATAAAGTACATTTGCATGTTTTGTATTATTTATTTATAATTTTCAAATTTTAATTAATCTGAATTTGAAAGTTGACCTACATGGGGCAGCTAGGTGGCACAGTGGATAAAACTCTGACCTTGAAGTCAGGAGGACATGAGTTCAAATCCAGTCTCAGACACATAACACTTATTAGTTGTGTGACCCTGGGCAAGTCACTTAACCCTGATTGCCTCACTAAAAAAAAAAAAAAGCAAAAAAAAATTAAAAAAAAGAAAGTTGACCTACTTTAAGTAAAACTAGGATATGTGAACAAACTTTACACAATAGAAATGTTAGATGAATTAGCTAAAGATCTCTATTTTAGTCAGTGAAAATTGTAGAAAAAAATGGTAAGAAGAGATTGTTTAAAAATGTTTTCAGGTTAGTTTGATGAGCTAACTGTAAGGTGACCTTTTATTTGAGACTTGTGATTGTTTATTCCTATGGAGGTTGTGGAAAATTTCCTTGGCACCTCTTTGGATGCTGACTTGACTGATGGGTACTCTTCTCAAATTAATTAGTTGGCTCATGCTCCTAGGAAGATGCATTATTTTAGGAGTTTTTGCACTGGTCTGTAAAAGAGTTAACAGTCTCTTTCCAGTCCCTTTTTCCTTTCACCATTTTATTTCCAGAAATATCCTGTAAATCAGAAAGTGTTTATGTAGGTCCTGATCCATCCAAAACCACCATCAATGGCTTCTATGGCTTCGTTGTAGCCTAATCACATGGTAAGATGCCAATAGTAGAGTTCATGTGAACCAAGAATAAAATTTTTAGAAGCCAAGTTTCTAGTCTCTTTTAACCTACTCCCCCACTCCCTCCTCTCTGGTTCTAAGCATGAACCAGAGACTAGAGAGTTGAAAATAGATATTCTCAGCCACAATGGTGACAACAGTTAGGTCAGCGATAGAGCTCTTAGGAGAGACACCTGGTAGAGAGAGATAACCTACTCCAGTTGGTGTGAGTTTCCAAACCTCAGATATGTTGGAGAATTCTGAGAGTCCCTATAACTTGTCTTACAAGTAGACCCAAAATTTGAGAGTTTCATGATTCGGCTTGTGCTGGGATAGATGGAATTTTTGACTATCATATATCGTGGAAGCAGAAGAGGGTTGGATATAGGACTTCTGGTTCTAGGGGGAGCAATAATAGCAAGACATCATGACCTTTCCATTACTGTGAGTGATTCATGCAGTGAGGAACAAAAAAAAAAGTTAATGGGAAATAGTTTATGTGTCTTTCAATCCCAAATTCATTTCTCTTCTGAGCATAGTACAAATTTTAAGGTAGAACTGTAAGTTTGGGGAGAGTGCTGCATGCACCCTGGTAGAAAATGAGATTCACCAGAATATCTTCAAGTCTTTCTATCAAAGCCAAGTTAAATTCCCTTTTAAGAGGAGCACAAGTCATGTGGTAGATCTGAATCTGGAAGACTTTAGGACCCCAGTGAAGGTAGGACAGGAGGGATCCTGTTGCTTATTTGTAGGCTATTCTGAGACCTTAATGTGTTTCCTTTATTTGTATGTGTACTTCTATACATATCTTTATACAGTCTATTTATGTCAATCATTTGCTTTATTTATTTAATTATTATTATTTATTGCTGAGTAATAAAGGCTGTATCCAATAAGTATATTATTACCTTGACTGCTTGTTTAGGTTGTATAAATCCTTTTTTGTGTATGTTTGAATATAGTCAAAAGTTACATCCTGAGATTTCCCCAGAGTAAACTTTGGGTGGGACCCAAGAAGTACTCTTGGAGTAGCACTCTGGATTGGCCCTTGTCTTTGGGATCTCAGACCATTTTGAGATGCTGGGCTACCAGTTACATAGGAAATGGAAATAAAGTATTGTGAAATTGAAAGAAGTCAGTGGGAAATGATGATTTTAGTAAAATGTTTAGGACATGAAAATCATTCAATAAATACTTATTGAGTAATTTACATGTAATATGATGGGATTGTATAAATTACATAAATCAAAGGGTACCTGAACAGCGACATTACGATAGCAAATTATCTACCTATCACTGATAATCAACTTCAAATCAGCCTTTAAAGATTAAGAAGCCTTCTGCTAAACAAGAATATAGTTTTAGCATTGGGTATACTGGTACCTGAATGAACCTTTCCACACTGACTACTGACTGCCTCCTGATGCTAATAATGGGTAGAATTTTGAACTCTTTGTTAGAAATTAAATCATAGGGGCAGCTAGGTGGCTTAGTGAATAGAGCACAGCTCTGGATTCAGGAGGACCTGAGTTCAAATCCTACCTCAGACACATAACATTTATTATCTGTGTGACTGTGTGACCCTGGGCAAGTCACTTAACCCCACTGCCTAGCTAAAAAATAAATAAATAAATAAATAAATAAATAAATAAATGAATGAATGAATCATAGAACTTCATAGACTATGAGGCCTGAAAGGGATTTTAGAAATAGTACAATCCAATCTTATTTTATATAGCTGAGGAAACTGGGTGCGGGAAAAGAAAGGGATAGGACCAAGGACCAAAGTCACATAACTTCTTTAGTGATAGAACTAGGAGAGAAAACCAAGTGTTCTAACGACAAAATTCAGTACTCTTCTCACTGTATTTATATATACATTGCCCTGTTCCAAAACCCCAGTGCTCAAAAGACAGTTCAGTTTCTGTTTGAAGACCTCCAGGCACCAGAAACACTGCTTTACCCTCACCAGGCTGCCCATTTCTTGTTGGGCCAATTCTAGTCATCATAAAGTTCTTCCTTATACTTAGCTTAAACGAATGCTTCTGTGTAACTGTTGGAAGTTAAGTGCCAATATAATTTGATATGGAATACTTTAGGTTGATCTATGTCAATCAACCAACTAAAGTTTATTTAACTCCTGTTATGTACCAGACATTAGGGAAAATAAATGCAAGTAATAAAACAATCAGTACTTGCAGAGAGCTTACATTCTCTTGCTCACAATGTATAGTGAACCTGGTATTTCAATAATGGGTAAATACTAGATGATGCTTTCTGTCTTTATATAATTGTCCCCTTCTTTCAATGAATAAAAAAATCTACTGTTCACCAATACTGAAAATTAATCATGATTGCATAAAATTTATATAAAAATTTACCTTACCCAAAGGAAAGTGAATTTAAAAAGAGAAATGCAGGCAGCTGAATAACTTACAACAGTTATTACAACATGAAATAATATTTCAGAAAAACACTAAATCTCTTCAGGACTTAATCTAGTGAATGACAGTTATCATCAACTCCAAACCTTTTGGGGGTTTTAATTGTTCTATTCAAACGAAAAGCTTTATGCCAGCTTTTGTTACCAGCCAATTAATTCTCAAAACTAATTAAGATTAAGATCATACATAAATAATTTCATACTTATTATGAAATGTATAAATTTGCCTCCCTCACTTAGTTCTTTTGAACCCCTTAGTAACCCCTGATTAGTGATGCACAAGTTGTCTCTGATTTACTAATGCTATGAAGAAACATTAGAAAAAGTACACCCATTGAATTCACCATAATTTCCATTGTACATTAGTTCAAGTTCCCTATAGTTTGAATGAATCTGCAATTAAGTATTTGTCTTTAAATATCTGACTTGACACTGTATTGTCTTTCATCTGTATTATTCCTGCTTGATAACCTGACACTAATTCAATGTGATTTGATTAACCCAACTGATGGCTATCAGTACCATTCCTGTAAAAGCACCAGGAGGGGAAAATTCCAATTCCCTAAAGCAACTTTTATTTTGAAATTTCTCAATATCTACACGAGCAGTTCATTACATTTCTCATTAATGCCAATTTGGCTGACTAGATACTGTATTGTTCATATACTGGACCACATTTTATATTTTAAAAAAATAAACAACTTATCCAAGAGATTATACAGTATGTTAACAATAGACTTGTTCTAAACTATATTTGATTATTTCTACCTTCCCCTAAATATACTCACATAATATGAATTTAAATTTACAGTAATATAATTATGAAATTTTGTGCTAAGATACTTTAGCCATCTGGATCAAAAAATAACTAATTTTCTTTTTTATCAAATTAACATTTTTAATGGATTTGTGCTTCATCAAAACATGTGCTTTTGGATAATGAATTTCAAAAGAACAAAAATGAGTTGTAAAAAAAAGTAAGATATGAACTGGAGTCTTAATGAAATTGAATAATATTCATGAAAAGTTCTAGTGGTAAAGCAACTTGACCATTAGCTGCTTGAAACTATTTAATCTACCCAAACAACTGAAAAACATGTTAAATTTCTAATTGATATCTTTTGCCGCCCTCCTACATCTCCTCTGGTGGACTCTTTCTGCTTTAGCAGTTAGCTGTGAGCAAGCTAGCCAGCTTGTAGCCAGTGCTAAATGAACTTTAGGAGGACAATTGCACAAACTGCTGCCGAAAACATGTTTGCGAATAGGAATGAATTCTTCCACACTGGCAAATCTCATATACCTGTAATCATGTTTCCCAATCATTTCAAATAGAGAGGACAAGGGAGAGGGAAGAAGTAGCAAAACTACGAAACACAACAGTTGTTACAACTCCAAAATGTATTCCTTAGAGTTGACAAACATGTGTCCTAACAAGAGGTCTTAGATCCCTGGGTGATACTACAGTGCTAAGTGGCTCCTCCTTTGAGTTATGCAGCAGTTTCTCAATAAATATTTGTTGGATGAATGCATGAATAAATGAATATATGCAAAGTAATGTTGTTGAGGAAATGATATGATGTGTCCACAAAACTATACCATGCACTATTAGAACTGCCACATTTTGGGCACATGTTCTCAGACCCTAGATCACTCTGCCACTAGCTGTGCGAGAAAGGGCAATTATTTAACCTCTTTAAGTCTGGGGACAATGGTCTTTATGCTATGTACTGCAAATGACTGCTGGTAAATATTACATAAGTATAAATATACTCTATGAGGGGCTCCAGCCATGCTTACTTATTCCTAGCTCAATCTGCCTTCTTGACCATTCTACCTCTTTACCAGCAACTTTGCCTAGTGTTTATACCCTTCTTCTTCCTCCTTCCTCCTGCCCCAATCTCAGCTCACATTTCCAGCTTGTATCTGTGTATTGGAATATAAACTGTTTGAGGAAAGAGACAGCCTTATTTTCTTGCATTTGTAACCCCAGAAGTTAGCGTACTGCTTGGCATATAGTAAACACTTAATAAATGCTCTATGTAGTGACCATCCATTTACACATTCATGTATCTCTGTCTCTGTCTGTACATCTCTGTCTGTGTGACTCTGTCTCTCTGTTTCTATCTATATCTGTCTATCCCTGTATCTCTGTCTTTCTCTCTCACCTCTCTCTCTCTGTCTCTCTGTCTCTCTCTCTGTCTCTTTCTGTCTGTCTGTCTATCTGTCTGTCTCTCTCTCTTTCTCACTAGGATTCACTAAACAAGAGAAGAATTTCAAAGCCTATCCCTCTGGAAAGAACAATAGACTGAACTCAGGAGTTTAAGGACCAAGCAAGAATCAGATCCAAGGAGAAGCAAGGGATGCAGCTTCAATATGATGGTATGAACTTTGACTTTGCACTCACAATCTCAGTTATGTGTACTGTACATGTCTAAGGAAAGGAGTTTCAATCTCTAGCAGTCCTAAATTATTTTCCCTAAGGTAGGTGGGAAGGTTACATCAAGGTAATATTATATGTGCTTATATAGGTTTCTGGGAAGGTGGGACTCACAAGAGGGAGAAAGAATGAATCTCTAATGAGTTATCACGGATTTGCAGGATTCCATCAGAGCCTTGGGAGGTTAAAAGCCTAGCAGAAAGGAAATGAGAACTGTTTTGGCTCTTTATGAGCCCAGGTGTGAGTTCTTTGTGTTTATATTTTCTCTAGGGGTAAAATAAGGCTATTTTCCATTTGGTGTATTGTTACTTTTAGTGCTTGCAATAGAAGCTCTGGGTCTTTTTACCTTTTCTCTAGACACCTGGTCAGGAATTCTATTCTGAGGAAGCATTGTGGTGCAAATGAAAGAAGTGCTAGATTTCAAGTCTGATGACCTGGGTTCACATCTTGGCTCTGTCATTTACCAGCTGTGTAATGTTGGACAAATCATTTAACATCTGTGGACCTCAAATTCCTCATCTGTAAAAACTGGGGATGGGTATGATTGGAAAAGATGGCTTCTAAGGAGTCTACCAACTCTAGAAACTGTGATCATATGATGCCTGAGGATGCAAAAGGCAAATTTTGATATTCCAGAGGAAATCTTAACTAGGCAAATGAGAAAAACAAACTGATTTTTGAGAAACCTCCATAAATGATCCTCGTCTTTTTTGATATCATCTACTTCCTTACTTCTTACAGTACAATAGTACCTAATCACATTCATATACCACAGCTTATTCAGCCATCCCTCAATTGTTGACAATAGTTTCCAGTTTTTTTTTTCCCACCACAAAAAGAGGTATTACAAATATTTTTGGGCACAAAGGATCTTTTCTTCTTTGTTTGATCTCTTTGGTCATAGGTCTAGCAGTGGTATAGCTGGGTCAAAGGGGATACCCCTTTTAATAACCTTTTGCCTATAATTCCAAAATGCTTTTCCTGAATGGCTATACCTATCCACAGGTCCAGTAACAGTTCATCAATGTGCTTGTTTTTCCTTAGCCCCTTCCATATTTTATCATTTTCTTTTTTTTTTAGTCATCTTCACCACTCTGGCGGGTGTGAGGTAGAACATCAGAATTACTTAATTTGCATTTCTCTGATTATTAGTGATTTGGAGCATTTTTTCATATGGTTATAGTTAGTCTGGGTTTCTTCCCTTGAGAACTGTCTATCGCCTTACACTATTTATCAGTTGGGAAATGGCTCTTTTTTTTCTTTTACATTTGAATTAGTCCCTTAGATATTCTGGAAATGAAACATTTATCAGAGAAACTTACTGCAAAGATTATTCTACCCCTCCCCCAATAATCTGCTTTGCTTTTAATCTTAGCTTTATTAGATTCGTTTGTGTAAAATCTTTTAAATTTCATAAAGTCATCATAACTCTTTTCCTATGTTACAAGAGATCTTCTATAAAATAGGAATAATCTTTTAATGTGTGTAATAAAAAAAAACAGCACACCAATAAAACTTAAAAAAAAAATTGAACCTGGTCTGTGTTAACCCAGTGCACGGCCCATAACAGAAGCACAGGATCTCATTGTTATCCAAGAACTACTCATTTTCAGGTTTGGTACAAGAACTCATTGTTATCTAGGAATGCAACTGTATGATACTCTGCTGCTGCTTCTGATCACTACCACCTTACGGGGTTCATGATTCTTCTTCCTCTAGGAGCATATGCATTCCATGGAGGGACCTCATCAGTGTGGAGGATTCTCCTGGGGAGAATTAAGTCTGAATCTCTGTCTGTAGCCCCTTTCCTATCTGCATG
Source organism: Vombatus ursinus (assembly GCF_900497805.2). NCBI lineage: Eukaryota > Metazoa > Chordata > Mammalia > Diprotodontia > Vombatidae > Vombatus > Vombatus ursinus. The sequence goes on along the minus strand of NW_020946557.1, from coordinate 5,324,084 downwards.
TCTTAGTCTTTGTTTTCGTCTTCTCCTTCTTTCTTTTAAATCCTATGTCCAAAGGCGTGTATGACCTAGATCAAGCCATAACTCAATCATCTTCAGATTTGTTGCTGATGTTTATGTCTCTACCTTGTACATGGAAAAAACCTATAATTCCAGAGCAAAGACTCATAACTTTAGGACAATGAGGACTTCAGATAATGCTTATGCATATATCCTCTATGTTTATCTTTATGACACTTAAAGATTATAAAATACATTTATATTCATATTATCATTTGATTTTCACAATATCCCTGTATGTTGAATTGTGCAAATATAAATGTCCCCATTTCTCATGGAGATTAAGTGCCTAGTACCAAGTGACATGACTAGTAAACTGGTATCAGTGATCAGATTCTCTAACTTTAAATACAGTGACTTTTCCACATAACTGCTTTTCCTCTTTGTAGCTCCTAAATCTTCCATTTAGGAATGAGGATTTGACCTTGGTAGGGTACTTTTTGGTCTAAGGTTCTATGTATTTCTCATACATGGAACTTGGGTTGTGCATACATGCACAAACACATGTATGCATACATGCACACATGTATATAAATATATTGCTAGGTCTATCCATGTGCACTACACATGTATGTATAAATGTGTGTATAGCTAGACAAGCAGTGTATGCAGACTTAGAGGAGTGGCTAAATAGCTGTCTGGAATACTCCTCCAGTATTGTGTGTGCTAAAGCCAGATCATACTAGCTTGTGAGATCCAATTGTTAAATTTTCACTGTGAGCATTTCTATCTCAAAAAAATTGGCAAATGACACAAATCAGGGCTTGATTTACTATTTTGTTGATTATCTAGACTTAAGAAAGTAATGGGGAAATGTTAATAATGAAGATTAAGCTTAAAATAATGCAGATTAAACTTGAATATATATGTGTGTATATATATATATATATATATATATATGTATTGTAAAACATCATCATTGGAAGATCATTTGTGTTAAAAAAAAATAGACCTTTCAAGGGGAAGCCTGGGATCAAGCAAGTAGTCTGCAATTTTTCAACGGCAACTCAAGCATCAGGAATTTTTCCCTTTTGCTGGTTAGAGAAGACATAGTCCAAAACCACATAAGATATTTTTTACAATGTGGAGAAGGAAGTTCGAGCCACTATAGCATGCACTAAATCCCCATAGCTTTATTCTCCTAGTTCCTTCACACTCACTCTAATGTTGTGAAGGGGAATCAAGAAAAATGTTTTTTCCCCACACATTTCTACCCTCCCTTCCTTCTCTCCTGGCCATGCTTTTTTCTACCTGAACCAGTAAATATAGCTGTGGGCAGAGCATCCTCTGGGGTTTAAGGCATAACAATAAGTTGTCCAGCTGGAGGCCAAGTGATTTATAGTCACACAACCCTTTCTTTTGTTGAAACCCAATTCTTCCATTACAGAACACTTCTCATATAAAATAGACTGTGCTTTGGCCTCACTAGGGCAGAAGCAGGTTAAATGAAAGGAAGCCTTGGATACTTCCTGCTAGATTGGGTAAAGGGAAAGAATGGATCAGGATTAACTGTTGTAGCCCAGTCCAACTGTGTCACTTTTCTCTTGCTTGTGTGTCTGTCCTCCACCACCCCTATTTAAAAGCTAAGCCAATAGTCAACTGGTGACTACCACTTAGGTGACTAATCTGGGAGACTGGATACCTCCAGCTAGCTGATCCTTCTTCTCCTGGATTAAAGCTGTTTAAGTAAGAAAGGAAATCCTAAATAATTCCTGTGTTAATCTGTCTTCCCCCTCACTGCCCCCCCCAAGAATCCTGTTATATACATAGTTTTTTTCTTTTAATATATATGGGATCCCCACTGTTTTTTTGTTTTTGTTTTTGTTTTTGTTTTTTTTTTGCTTTTTTGGTGAGGTAATCACGGTTAAGTGACTTGCCCAGGGTCACACAGCTAGTAAGTGTCATGTGTTTGAGGCCGGATTTGAATTCGGGTACTCCTGACTCCAGGGCTGGAACTCTGTCTACTGTGCCACCTAGATGCCCCGGTTGCTTTTTTTTTTTTTAAAGATGATAGAATTAGAAGTTTATATAAATTTCACTTTGCCCATTTTAGAGTAAAAAAAAAATGGAAGAATCATGAAAGTACATATAGCTGAAAAGGAAGGAAACACACATTTATTAAGTGCCTATTATAAGCCAGGCACCACTCTGCCTTGTGTCTTCTAAATATCTCATTCTATTTTTCCAACAATCTTGAGAGATAGACACTTTAATTATCCTCACTTTATGTTTGAGGAAACGGAGGCAAACAAAGGTGAAATTGTGCAGGTTTAAACAGCTAGTAAGTATCTGAAGCTTAATATAAACTCAGGGCATTCTGGCTCCAGTTCTAGCACTCTTTCTACTATGCCACCAAGCTGCTTCTAATAATGAAATAACATGGCATAGTACACAAAATATGGCATGTAATGAGTTCAGTTCTTTGGTCTATAACACAGAGGTCAGACTTATGCAATATTTTATGAGGAAGCTCTCTGACGGTTCACTTTGGAGAAAGTTTTGTTGTTGTCAAGATGTTTCAGTAGTGTTTGACTCTTCTTGATCCCATCTGGGGTTTTCTTGGCAAAGGTATTAGAGTGGTTTGCTATTTTCTTTTCCAGCTCCTTTTTTTTTTATAGATGAGGAGCTGAAGCAAACAGGGTTAAGTGATTTGTTCAAGGTCATACAGCTAGTAAGTTCTTGAGGCCAGATTTGAGCTTCCAATGCTGTTAGGGAAATGCAATTTATTCCTACTTTCTGCTTCGTCTGCATTTGTCCTACATAGCACTATCCTTCTTTGCATGATACCTCTTGAGGTTATGGTGGGGTGATATGCCCACCTAAAAAAATGAGGATTTGTATAGCCATCACTAAAATGTTATTAATGGGCAATTGAGGCTTTGATCCAGGCCCCAAAAATTCAGAGGAACACTTTAAGCACTTTTAGTTATTCAGTAGCATAGAAACAAGTGAATTTAGCACTTAGCAAGAATAATTGTTTAAAATAGGAATTTTAAAGGGATTGTTCAAAGGGATGGTTTCATGTGAAGGGAAGAGGGAGGGATATATTTGAAATGAAGGTGATATAAAAACAAAATTAAAATTAAAAATATAAACTAGAAATTTACCAGATGACAGCTTTCTCTCCCATCTGCCACAACTCAGGTGAGCTCTTTCCCATAAAAGCAACCTCCTCAGCAATAGTTTCAGGGTCTCCAACCACAAACTCAAAGGAATTGAGAGTTTAGTGATATTTGCCTCAAGCAAATTTTGGGCCACTTACCCTGGGTGCTAAAAAAAACAAACAAACAAACAAACAAAAACATTAGTTATGAGTAAGGATTCATGCACAATCCAGCAAATGATGAAGATATGATTCTTGGCTGAGCACATGGGATACTGGACAACAAATGAGCAATTCTTTACTTGAATTGGGTATATATTTGGGGGTAGGTAGAAGGAAGTGGGGCTAGAGGTTGGTGGAAGATTTTCTCCCCTTTTTCATCCTTATGTGTTGCTGTGTCTTGAAGAGCTGATAGAAAAGAGTGAAAAGATCTCAAGTTTCATTAGATTTATATTCAGAAAAAATCTTTTTTCTAAGTGCCTTAAAAAGTCATAATGCTGGAGACAATGAGATAGAATTACAAATTTGAAGCTTGAAGGTCTTCTAATCAGAAAAACAAATAAATTGAATTAAAAAAAACTACTAGCATTTAGCATAGGATTAAGGGTTGGGAGGAAAAGTAGGTGACTTTGATGGGGGAAAATAGAGAATTAAAAAAAACACTGATATAGCAGCCCTTTTAATGTTGGCAAAATATTGGAAATTGAAGGGATGCCCATCATTTGGGGAATGGCTAAATAAGCTGTGCTATATGAATGTAACGGGATCTATTGTGTAATGAGAAATAATGAACAGGCAGATTTCAGAAAAACCTGGAAAGATTTGGGCAAACTGATACACAGTAAAATGAGCAACAGGAAAACATTATACAAAGTATCAGTAACATTGTGTGATGATCAACTGTGAATGACTCAGCTCTTTGCAGCAGCACAATGATCAAAGACAAGTACAAAGCACTCACAAAGGAAAATGCTATTCATATGCAGATAAAGAACTGATGGACTCTGAATGCAGATCTAAGCATATTTTCACTTTATTTTTCTTGTGCTTTTTTTTTCCTTTTGATCTGTTTCTTTTTTCACAACTGTGACTAATATGGAACTATGTTTTACATGATGGCACACATATAACCTATATCAAATTATCTACCATTTTAGGAAGAGGGAAGGGGAGGGAGGGAGAAAAATTTGAAACTCAAAATCTTGTAAAAATTAATGCTAAAAATTGTCTTGATATGTAATTGGGAAAAATAAAATATTATTAAAATAGAGAATTTAAAAAAAATGAAAGCTCCTACCTAACAATTAAAATGGGTCAACCCATGAATAGATAGCTCATATGGCACATTTAGAAAATGTAGTGTAAAGAGTTACACAGAGAAAGCCATCAACTTTAAAAAGTAACTTTGAGCACAGCCATGCATTTTCTTGGAACAAAATCCTGATGGTCTTGGAAAGACTTTTTTTCCCCCATTGAGCAGCTTGGCCCTTTTCTTCCCTTCACTTTAAAAGTGACACATTAGATTTGACCTTAATCTTCTAAACCAATTCTATGGCTTTTCACAGCAAGGCTGGAAAGTTTTATTATGGATTCTATGTATTTAAAAAAAATCTAAGTATACCGTTAGGAAAACGTGACTTTGGAGGCAAGAAAATCTTTTTTCCCCTTTCCTTTCTATTTAAACTGCTGATGTACATTTCCAGGGATTCACAGTGGGTTAGACTGATTATTTTATTTCAAAGGGATAAATGAAGAGAAGTGAGTCAAATTGATTGTGCTGTTTATCACTGAAACTGTCAGCTGTCCTCAAACAAAGTCATGAATTGATGTTGAGAAAGTTAAGCAGCTTATAAGAAATTCAGGTATCGTTTCTTGACACAAAGCAGAGTTAAAATATGAAACTGAATGTCAAAGACTTCAACAGAAAAAAGAATCATAAAACCAATTTGAGACAGTTGGGCATGCATCCAGAAAGAGAAATTCAGAGGCCTAAGTTGTTAGGGAAAAATTCCAGTGTAGTGTTATTCATGTTAGCTAGATTTAACTTTTATCAGTTAAGGAGAACAGACCTGTTTTTTGAATATACGGTACTCCCTTTACAATTTTTCTACCTAGAAGCCTGAACTTACAACGACATTCATAAATGTTCATGAATACTGCTTTTGATAAGCAAATGAACCATGAAGTTGAGTTGAGTTTTGTTTTCTTTGTAAGGTAACAACACACTTGCGTCATCCACGTCAGTGGAATGCTGTTTTCAAAATCTCATTTCAAGAGCTAAAAAGAAAATGGTATGTTTCTAAAAGATTCAGGTTTTATTGCTTTGATCTTTTTTTTTTTTGCTGGCTTACATTTCCTAAAACGACACAGCCTTGGGGTACAATACTCGCAGAGGGCTTCTAAAAGTGTCCCTATGTCTGAGTTCCACTGTGCAATGAAATGTTTAAAGGGCTTCACTTAATGATATTCTGAATACTTGTGCTTGCTGGATTGGTGTGCTAAATCACCAGAAAAGAAGAGTTAGAAATCTTCTACTTGTACTTGTCCCCAATTATTGTGACATGCAAACTAAGTCAGCTGTCTTTCACAATCCCAATGGTTTGAGCAATGACTTTAAACTTTACCAAGACTTATTTTTTTTTGGTGGAGGGAAGAATGAGGGCGAGAAGGGAAGAGATCTCTTTGTTCTTTTAGTTCTCTCTCTTTCTGTTTGTCTGTCTGTCTTGGTCTTTCTCTGTCTCTTTGTCTCTCTGTCTCTGTCTGTCTCTTTCTCTCCTTCCCTTTTTCTTTTTCTCTGAGCACCTTGTTTGTAACTCACAGTGTGACAGTCATAAGAAATTTTTGGGGAGTGGAGAGGGGAAACTGAGGGTTTAAATGATACATCAATGGTCAAACAGCTAGTCTGTGTCAGAGGAAGTACTTTAAAAACAAGTATTCCTGACTCAAAGACCAGTTCTCTACATAATATGTCAGGTTAATTAATTCTCAAGAATTAATTTACTGAATTTAAATATAAATACTATTGATAGTTTTGTTCTTTTGGATGTAATGATAATCTTCTAGAGATATAATGACTAATAAGGTATATAATTTTATTGTTTCTATAAAACTAGTTCAGGAAATATCTGTTGAGTGAATTGATGAATTAATGAATGAATTTACTTCTGCCTGAATTGATTCTTATCCTGAGGGGCTGAGGTCACTCACTAAGTTCTCAAATGCAAGTTCTGCCAGGTCCAATTCAATTAGGTATGATAGGACTAGCCTAGTTAAATGAACAGGGGCTCACCACCAGAAGGCTATCCAGGAGAAATTTATAAAGACTTAGGTAAGGAGAGATTGCTATATATATTACTGAAATTGGTAACTACAACAATGAAATCATGGCTCCTTCGAATTACTGGATTATGAATAGACTGCTTCTACCTGCATCTGTTCATTTGAGATGATTTATGACATCTCAATGTCAAATATAAATGGGAAGTATGAAAAGTAGAAACTATTCTTTATAAATGAGCCCAAATGTAAAGAATTAAACATTATTTTAAATATGTCAATAGCTCCCTCCCTTATCCTTTTTTGAATTATGTTTTAAAAAGCCATACTAAGCATATTGGAGAATGAAATTAATCACAGAGGGAAAGAATTTTATAACTCTGTGGGTTTGTATTATATCTAAATTAAATATATGGTTAAAAATATCCTGGAAATTTTGTGAAAGGTCAACACGTTGGAGTCCAAATAGTGAAATAAAAGGCCATAAGGCAAGTAATAAAAATGCTTCTGTTTGTTTGACCTTCACAAATGTATTCATCATGGAGCATATGGTAAATCTTGTTTAAACCTTGCAATGACTGTTGTGGTGAATGAAAGTCTTTAGCAACTCCATTTACGAATGGCCTTTTCTGTTAAGGTCAAACAATAAGAACATTTCCTGAGCATTGAAGCTTAGCTTAGTCTTCAGTGATGTGGAATGGAAGCATAGTTATTTTTCTGTGGTAGAGGGTTATGATAGCTATTCTGGCTTGACATTCACAAGTAACAGCCTGAAATAAGGGGGGCATCATGGCACGGTGCAAAGATTTTGATTCAAATTCTTAGGACTTGGCTTTGAATCCTTTCCATGATATTTACTTTTTGTGTAACCTGGGGCACACATATCTATGACTCTCACAAGTACCAGTTCAAGAAATTCATTCAATATCTACCACATGTAAGACTCTGGGGCAAGAGCATTAGGGAATATATAGAAGTACAAGACATAATTTTTGCCCTCAAAAACCTTTATAATTTCGTTGGGGGAACATATATACACCAAAAACAAAGTTTTTTTTTAAATAACAATTCAAATCAATAATAGAAAGAATATAACATGCCATTCAATTCCAATATAAATTGTATAGAAGGTAAGTAATCCTGTAAGACAGAAGAAATAATACCAGGCTAAGATATTAAGGAAAGCTTAGAATTATACAACCATCCACCTTTCATTGGAAGGGACCTTAGATGCTATCTAGTCTACTCTCCTCCCTCATTTTTATTTTTTTAATTTTTAAATTTTTTTTTAGGCAATTGGGGTTAAGTGACTTGCCCAGGGTCACACAGCTAATAAGTGTCAAGTGTTTGGTCTGAGACTGGATTTGAACTCAGGTTCTCCTGACTTCAGGGCTGGTGCTCTATCCACTGTGCCACCTAGCTGCCCCCTCCCTCATTTTTAGATGAAGAACTGAGTACCAGAAAGAAATGACTTGTTGAAAGTGAAAAAAAAAATAAGTATTGGGGCAGAATCAGGATTTGGACAGCCCTACAAAACAGGCAACAAGTGGATAGAGTATTAGATGTGAAGTTAAGTAGACATGGGTTCAAGTCCCACCTCAGATATTTTCTGGCTGGGTGATTTTGAAGAGGTCACTTAATCACTTTAGGTCTCAGTTTTCTGATCTATAAATTAAGAAGGTTGGGCTGCATGGCTCCTAAGGTCACTTCTAGCTCCAAAATTTATGGTTCTTTCTGCAATTCTAAGTTCAACAAATTTGAGTAGGTCCTAAAGGATGGGGACTTCGATGGAGCTATAATCTCGTTATTGGATACACCTTCCATTAGTACAATTGAAGAACCATTTATATATTCTCATTATTACTGAAATCTTTGGATCAATTCTCCATCTGAGAGCCACTCAATACAACCTAGGAGCTTCTACTGGTTAGATGGTATTAATACATAGTCCTCTCTATGGTTTTTAAAAATGAGAGATAGACAAATATTTTATATAGAAACATTCTTAGGAAGCTATAAAAATATAATATGACTATGGCCTACATTCACTGGTAAGAACAATATTGTAATCAGCATTGAAATTAAGTATTGAGATGGTTTTCTGGAAGGGGGAAGAAGATGAATGTGGGAGAAAATACCTGCCTTAAAAAGATATTAAGTGAGAATTCTGGGAAGATGGTGGAGTAGGTCAGAAAACTTTTGGCTATCAAAATTCTTCACAAAAAAAAAAAGAACATCACCTCAGAGGGAATGTAGAATAGTGGAAATAAACCAAAGTTGGGGTAATGCATTTGTCCTTTTAAGACAACTTGAGAAGACTCCAAGAAATACATGACCTCCAGGGGCAGAGGTTTAGCCTAAAGAAAGTGCAAACACCTCCAGGCTGACTCTTCTGAATCAACAAACAACAAACTCTGGGGGCAGCTGAAGTTGGGAAGGCAGCCTCAGCCTTAGAAATTTTCATCTCATTGACAGTGTGGGGGTCTGACAGCTAAGTAGGAAAAGATTGAAGGACCTTCTACTGTCAAGTGATGCCAAGCACAGTTATGCTGACCAGATGTGTCCCAGGCTGGGTTGCATCTATGAGGGAGGAGCTAGCACACACCTGGTAAGTACAATAGCAGAGGGCCAACAAGGGAGGGTGGTGGTGCTGCTGGCTGTGGGCACTTGTAGGAGAGAAGAGTCCCTGGTTTCAGTTACAAGGCAGAGAGGATAGCCATAGTTTGCAGCCACCTGAGGAACCACAGGGAGCAAGATTATTTGTGGGACAGTATGGCTGGGGGCCCTAGCCATGGATTAGGAGTAGAGAAGTGAGCCCAATTTGAGCCCTTGGACAGACCTCAGAAAATAACAGTAAGAGGAATCTGAGGCTTGGAGCATCATTCCACATGTCTCAGGACTAAAACTTGATTACACCAATAAATAAATAAACATGAGTAAGCAAAAGAGAAAGAATCAAGCCATAGATAGCTACTATAGGAATATAGAATATATGGGTTAATATTCAAAGGAAGATAATGAAGCTAAAAAAGTCACTCTTTTTTCATAAGAAATGTCAAATGGTCCCAAGCACAGAAAGAGTAGTTCTTGGAAGAACTTAAAAAATACTTTAAACATCAAATAAGTGAGATAGAGGAAAAATTAGAAAAAATAAGAGTAATCCAATAAAATCAAGAAAATTATGAAAAGAAAGTCAACCAAGGTGAAATAGAGAATCAAAAACTGAAGTTAGAAAATAATTCCTTGAAATTTAGAAATGGGCAAAGAAAAGCTAGTGATGTTCTAAGATATCAAGAAGTAATCAAACAAAATCAAAAGAATTAAAAAAAGAAGAGAATCTGAAACATCTCATCAGAAAAAAAAACAAACAAAAAAAAAAACAAAAAACAAAACTGATCTGGAGAACAGATTGAGGAGAAATAGTTTAAGATTAGTCAGACTACCTGAAAAGTATGATAAAAAAAAAGAATCTTGATACAGTAATACAAGAGATTATCAAGGAAAATTGCCCTGAAGTTCTAGAACAAGGAAGTAAAACAGAAAAAGGAAAAAAAAATCAATCACCACCTGAAAGAGATCCTAGGAAGAAAACTTACAGGAATATCATAGCTAAGTTTTGAAGCTCCCAAGTTAAGGAAAAATATTGGAAGCAACAAGAAAAAGAAACAATTTAAATATCGTGAAGCTGGAATAAGAATTACCCAAGACTTAGCATTGGGTACCCAAGCATACCCAAGACTGCTACATTGAAGTTCCATAGGTCTTGGAATACTATATTTCATAGAGTAAAAGTGCTGGGGATATGACCAAGGGTAATTTACTCATCAAAGTTAAATATAATCTTGAATGAAAAAAAAAGGATATTAACTGAAAGGCTTTCAGATATTTGTGACAAAACAGTAGAACTTAAGGGAAAATTCAACATATAACATCCAGGAGGAATATAAGGTAAACATTAAAAACAATTATGAGAGATTCAATAAGGTCAAATTGTTTACTTTTCATATGTGAAAATATTATCAGTACTTTTATGACTGTCATCATTATTTGGGTAGTTTGAAAGAAAGGCTTGGGCTGAGCTGAGTATGATGGGGTGATTCTAAAAAAATACTGTAGAGAGAGATTAAATAGAAATAATTATCTCACACAGATGAGGCACAAAAAGAAAAACTGATACAAAAAAAGCTAGCAGCAGGAGAGTGGGTAGTGCCAGATGCTTATTCTCATCAGGAATGGATCAAAGGGGGAAATTATATATATACACACATACATATTTATGTGTATGTGTATGTACATATGTGTATATGTGTATACATATGTGTATATATATGTATAAAAGTCTTCTAAATTCAGAAAGAAATAAGGGGACAAGGGGATAGGATGTGGGGGAGGGGATAAGGGAGGGATTCTTAGAGGGATGGGTAGGTTAAGGGATAGGAAGACAAGGTAGCAGGTAGAAGCAAAGTAGAGCAGAGAGGAAGGATGTGTTAAATAGGATGAGAAAGGTAGTGAGGAAAAATAAGAGGAAAGGATACAATAAGTAATTATAACTTACAGTGTATATGGTATGAATTTACCCATTAAACAGAAATGGATAGCAGGTTAAAAAGTTAGATTCAACAACATGTTTTTAGGAAACACAATAAAAATGAGAGACATACACAAAAATAAAATAAAAGACAGGAGTAGAATTCATTATGTAAAAAAAAGCAGGGGTAGAAATCATGATCTCAGACAAAGTTAAAGCTAGAATAGATTTCATCAAAAGAGAAAAATAGGAAAACTATACTGTGTCAGCAATATCATGCAATATTGTTTTAGACTGTTTCAACTAACTAGACAGTATAAAACACCTAAAAGTATAGCTGCCAAAACAGACACAGAAACTATATGAACATAAACATAAAATTTTTTTTTTACATAAATAAAGTCAGATCTAAATAATTGAAGTAATATTGTTCAGGGGTAGGTAAAGCTAATACAATAAAAAATGACAATTTTACCCAAGTAATTAATTTATTTAGTGCCATCCCAATTAAAATACTAAAAAATTATCTTACCCAGTTATAAAAGAAATTAAGTATTGGTCTACCGGCCCAAGACTTGGGTGAACTCAGTGAGGTTGCAATGGAAATCAAGTAAGGGTCTCATAAAAGATTAGGACACAATTCTGTGATGTTTATTACCTATGTGGTCTTGGGTGAGTTATTCAACATTCTGGTCTCCAGATTCTTTATCTGTGAAATTAGAAGGCTGGACTAACTGGTTTCTAAGATTCTTTCTCATTCCTAATCTATGATGCTGTGCAGATTTCTTTATAGAATCACAGAATTATGAAGCTGGAAAGAATCCAAGGGATGCTCCAATTGGACCACCTCATTTTGCAGATAAGGAAAATGAGGACCAGAAAAGTGAAGTGACTACATTTCCAAGATAAAAGAGTGTTTTTTTCCTCTTCTAACTGAAATCTGTCACTTATTTCTGCAAATCTGCATGGGGGATGCAGGATTGACAATGCTGGTTGTATAGAAAGACAGATACCCTCTGAGCTGAGTGATAAGAGAGAGCAATAATAAATTACAATAGCTCACATTTATAAAGCACTTCACAGTATGTACAACATTTTCCCCCTAACAGACCTGTGGAAGGGAAGATATTATTATTTCTGTATAACAGATAAAGAAACTGAGGCTGAAACAGGTTAAATGACTTGTCCAGTAAGTAGTTCTTTCACTCCAAGGTCTTATGTAGTGAAGAGTAGTGTTGATTTAGTAATGTTTTGTTTTTAAAATGTTTTTAAATGACAGCAATTTCAAATTACTCTGCATGGAGAGTAAAATGTTCTCTATGAGCTTGAAATATTATTCATCGTACAATGAAGGAAAAGGTAGAAAAAAGGTATGTTGATGAATTCTCTGTAGAAATTCATTATTCTCCTGGTACTAATCTTGCTTCTTTTTCCCCCCATGGACACTATCTTTTTATGAAATAATCAGATCTACCAGCAAGTAGATGGAAACATTGAACATAAAAACACCTGCCAAAATTTTGAAGAGGAAAAAACCTATATCCACCTAGGAATAATTAATTGTACTGTCTAAACTGTTGATAACAGTGGGGGAAAAGGGGGGTGTTACTTTCATCATTTATTCAAAGCTGCCAAACTGCATTGGAGACATTGATAAAAATAACTACATTTGCAATTTAAATAACACAAAATATTTCATTTTTAACTGTTTTCCCCCCTTTATTTCACAGGAAAATTCATTCCTCTTTTCAGCTTGGTTGGGCTGATTGCTCGCCTTCATAATGTGGTGTTTGGAATGATTTAAATTCACTGTGCAATGAAAAAAAAAGATAAAGGAAATTGCTTTTTAAAAAGCCCTCTTCCCTACTCCCCTCCCCCCAATCACTAGGGATTTTGATATATACTGTCTTACTTTAGTTTTCTGAAACATTTCAAATTGTAAATGTTAAGTTTTTAGAATTTAGGAGTGGGGAAAGAAGGAAAGCATTTGACTCTATGATAGGAGAAAGTATCTTTCAGTTTGAAAAATCTTCATTGGTTACATTTTAATTAAACAGCTTTCATTTTTATTGTTGTATTATTCAGTTGCACTTTATAGGTGTCACTTAGGCACAGTAAACTTTACCCACACCTGCAGGGATTGATAACAATGACTTTAATTTAAATTAAACCTGTCCTATTGCAAATTTAGTGCAATCTGAAGCAAGCTAGTGATGCTAAGAGCACTTGCCGCAGTGGCAGATAGAACTGAACACTTTTTTAAAAGACATCTGTAGAAATACTTAGAGCCAAGTTAAGATTGTTTCTAGTGAACTGGTTGCATTATGTAAGAATTTGGAGGGCTTTGGAAATCAAGCCATTTTGCTTTCTTTTCTCAATTAATTCATTGAATATATGGATATAATTTGAATCAATTCAATTCAACACAAATTTTATTAAATACCTACTATGCATCAGGCAATCCTGGCACAGTATTATATTCTTTAGGCTGATCTAAATAGTTGGATTTAATAAAGTTTACTTTTTCTTCCCACTGAAAATATGGCATTTTGAATAATTTGTAATGAACATACTCTGTAGGGTATTTGAATATTAAGTTACAAGGAGGAACTAAAATAAATAAAAAAACATTCCAGAAATAGCTATAGAAATATTCAAAAGTATGTGAAGAGGACTTAAGAAAGAATTACAATGGTAATATTAACTACTAACAATAATAGTAATTGAATGATTTTAAGTTTACCAAACACTTGGCTAGATTATAACTGCAAGAGACCTGGAGGTCATCTAGTGCAATGTAACTCCTCCCCCTATTTTAAAGATGGAGAAACTGAAGCCCACAGGGTTTAAGTTACTTGCCTGATGTCATGAGAGTAATAAATACCAGACCTGGGATTCTAGCATAAGGTCTCTTACTCCAAAGCAGCACTTTTTCAATGCACCTTTTTTTTATAACAACCCCATGAAGGAGAACTAACATTATTTAATTACTTGATTCAGTTTCTATTATTTATGATACAGTTATGTTTTCATCTGGTCTTCTCTAGAAACCATTATTCAAGGCCCCAGGCAAGTCCTAAATTCCCTAGCCTGCTTTCCCTGATAATTTCAACAACCTACTTTGAGCTCTTTTTTTTCTTGATTCTTGTAGAGTTTTTTTAAGTGTAATTTAACACTTCATTGCAACACTTCAATGTAAATTAACACTCATATGTGTGTGTGTAGATGTACATACAATATGCATATTACACACAAACACACACACAACACACAGATACACACATATATGCATATACTTTATTCTGTATTCTGAGTACATTTTATCATGACTTCTTTGGAGTCTTAGTTGGTCATTTTGCTGATTAAATTTTCTAAGTCCTTCAGTTATTTGTCTTTACAAAATTGTCATTGTATCAATTGTCCTCCTGATTCTGTTCACCTCCATCTGATGAATTGGTGTAAGGCAGACCTGCGCAAGTTGGCAGTAGGTAGGGGCCAAAATTAAAATGGGCTAAACTTCTTTGGGCAGCAGATAGGTTTTTAGTGGCTCACTTTCCAAGTAAATATATAATTAATGATTAAACTATTTGGTAAATAAACAATATTAAAAAAGAAATTTAAATTAATATCAATTAATTACATTTATTACTTAAGATTTTTATTCATTGTGGAATCTCAGACTAGAGACAAACCGATGATGGTTGGTTGCCATAGGTCGTGACAAATAGGAGACAGTGAGCAGCAGCAACCCACTCGCCAAGTTGTATGATGGGCATAATAGTGACTTATGGAAGGCACGTTAAGCAGGGCATGGACAAAACACATCTTGGACACATGGACAAAGTTACATCTTTACTTTCTTTTACATTCTCTATATTTTTCGAGGGCTGCCCAAAATCCTTTGGTGGGCTTCAGGCAGCCCATAGGTCCTATGTTGTGCAGCCCTGGTGTAAGTCCTCCTACCTTTTCTTGAAACCATCCCCTTCATCATTTCTTACAGCCCAATATTATTCCATTGCATTTATATACTAGCCATTCCCCAACAGAAGGGTAATCCCTTCTTGTCGCCACAAAACAGTTGTTATTAATATTTTTGTACCTCTTTAATTAGAGTTTATTTTGCTGTGATTCAAATCATTACCTTAATCTATACCCCCTCACCTCCATTCACCTACTTCCTCATTCTCCTTTCCCTCGTTCACCTGCAAAGTGAAACATATTTCTGTATCCAACTGTGTGTGTATGTGCAGTCTTTTCTTCTTTAATCAATTCATATGAGAATGAGGTTCAAGTTTCAACCAGTGTCGCACTCTTCTTAGTTGTACAGGCTTCCACTTATACACCATGTTATGTGACATAAATTTCTTTAAACTTACTCTCCCTTTCCCTAACTTTAGTGTGTTCTTCTTCTTCTTTTTTCCCCCTATTCTTCTCTTCAAGATATAAAAGAACCACTCTCAAGTCCTCTTTCTAGATTCTCTCTATTATCCCTGATGTCAATAGGGTTTATAGGAATACATATATCATTTCCCCATGTAGAATGTAAATCGTTTAATCCCTTCTGATCATTTGCTCATCATACATAACTTCATACTTTTTTTTAGAATTAAGTATCTAAGAAGCTCTGCTCTTTTCATTAGGATTACTTGGAAGTCCTCTGTTTCATTAAATATCTACTTTCCCCCATAGGACTAAACTCATTTTTGGGGAGTAAGTTATTCTTGGTTGCCTCCAAGAATTTGGTATTCTGTACTCCATGTTCTTTTATAGTGGTAACTGCTAAATCTACTGTAATCCTGATTGTGGCTTCTCAGTTCTTGAATCCTTTTTTCCCCTGGCTGCAAGCAGTAATTATTCTTTGACCTGGAACCTTTGGATTTTGGCTGTAATGTTCCTAGGATTTTTCAATATTTGATTTCATTTAGGAGTAACCAGTGGATCCTTCCTTTTTCTACTTTGCCTTCTGGTTTCAAGAGATGTGAGCAGTTTTATTTTATGGTTTCTTTTTCTTTTTTTTTTTTTTTTTTTTTGGTGAGGCAGTTGGGGTTAAGTGACTTGCCCAGAGTCACACAGCTAGTGTTATGTGTCTGAAGTCAGATTTGAACTCAGGCCCTCCTGACTCCAAGGCTAGTACTCTATCCACTGTGCCACCTAGCTGCCCCATATTTTATGGTTTCTTGAAATAGGATGTCTAGGCTCTTTTTTCAGTTATGACTTTTAGATAGTCTAATGAACTTTAAATCAACTCTCCTTCATTTATTTTCCAAGCTAGTCTTTTTTTTCTGTGACATGTCTTGCATTTTCTTCTATTTGTTTAACGGTTTTTATTTTCTCAAGGAGCTATTAGCTTTTATTTGGTTCATTCCAATTTTCAGGGAGTTTGTTGTTTGGACACATTTTGGATCTCCTCTACAAAGCTGTTAATTTATTTTTCTCTTATTTCCTTCATAATTCTCATCTCTATTCTATTTTTTCCCCTTAATAGTCTCCCATTATTTATAAAAAGCAAACCAAAAAACCTTTTAAATTTTTTTAAAAAGCAACTTTTGCTTCATGTCTTCTAGGAATTCTAGTTGAAGTTGTGTTGCAGCTATCTTTTTCTTTAATACTTTTCTTATAATGTATTGAGGTTACTCTTTTATTTTAGGTTTGTGTCTTGAGAAAACTTGTCATCACAATAGATTTTTTTAGTGGAGGGTTTTTTTTTCATTTGTTTTCTTCTTCTAGTGGACTTCCTAATTTCACAATTTATATTAGGGATAGGCTCTTCATAATTCTGGCAGGAAGATTTTGGCTTATTCTGCTACTACTTTATTGGGATATTGAATGACTCCTTGTGAATTTTTCTTGGATTTCCAAATCAGGTTTCAATCTGGTGCATTTTCTGTTTGGAGAAGTATTGGGTAACAGGGGAGGGGAAGACCAGCTGTACTTCTTTTTGCTACTTCACTGTCTTGGCTACCGGAGAAGCTTTTTTTTTTTGAAAAGAGCTTTACTAATAACCTCATCAAAGATGCCCTTGGCATGTGTGTGTATGTGTGTGTGTGTGTGTATACATACATACACATATATATGACTGTCAAGAGCATTGTGTATTGGAGAAAAAGTAGGCTGGCTGTCTACTAATTGTTAATGTTCTCTGGATTTTTTTTTATATTAATAATGTCCCACATTTTTTCATTCTTTTGATATTTTCCCCCCTTCAGATACCTTGTATAGAAATCCCTCAGCACCCTCACAGTTTTGTTGTCTTCCACATTTGTCTTTTCTATATATATATATTTTGTCCAATTTATCTGCTTTTTCTTTTTTCTTAAATGCTAATTCTATTTCCCCTGTTAACATATCTGAGTCTATGATGCTACAGTTCAAGTGTGGTGACTTCACTGTTCTTACTGGTGAAAATAGTTTGCTATAATATTCTTTATGGATCTGTTGATTTTTTTTCTTTTGTTTGTTGTTCCCATTCTATTTCTATCTTTTTATGCATTTGTGATGATTTTACTTACCAAGATCTCATGACAAGCTTTATTTATGTTGATTTTACTATTTAGTAATCCTCTCAGCTTAATGAGGCAATAGTATTCACAATTTATCCAGCATTCTTCTTTCTAAGACTTAATGGACTTCATTTTATAATCTGTCATTGCCTTTGGCCATGATCTTTTTTTACTTGGCAAGCAAATTAAGTTTTTTATGCTTTTTTGGTGTTCTTATGACAATTAATTTATATCAGTTAAACTTCTATATAAAGTTATTAAATCTGTGTTGATGCCATTTCTACTGCCCATTTCCCATTTTTCATGATTAATTACTTTTTTAAAAATGAGTTAAAGATTTGGGTTGTTTAAAATGTGTGTCATTTTCTTTCATAATTTTTTTTTCTTCTTGTTTATTGTGATCTGCTTTACTAAGTTAGTGGTTTGGTTATATCAAAATAGTTAATTCAGGGATAATTTGCATATCAATAATGATTCTTTATTTGTTTTTAAAATATAATCAAGCGATTTGTATAAAATTATTTGGACCTTGCTCTATCCAGAAACCAATTCTCTTCTTGAATAAAGTATTCAAGATATAAAGATATTAAGGTTTCAGGAAGTTTATGTCTCAAATATTTTTTTTTGTCTTGACCCATGTTTTTCCATATGTTTCTCACAAGTGCCATTTTCTTTTACCTAACTTTATATTGAAGTCACCTAGTACTGCAGCATACATTGACTTAATATGGAGGTCTATCAAAATATCAATAGAATTTCTTTACCACTTCATTCTCTGTAACTACTCCTGGTATATAACAATTATTTTTAGAGTCTTCTTTTTTCAAATATTCATTTTTTTTTCTTATTTAAATAAGATTTTGTTCTTCCCAATTTCATGTAAAACCATTTTTAACATTCTTTTTTTTTCATTGAGCTCCAAATTCTCTCCTTTTTCTTTTTCTTCCCCCCCCACCCCAGAATGATAAGCAATTTTGTATAGGTTATACATGTATAATCATGTAAAATATTTATATAGGTTATACATGTATAATCATGTAAAATATTTCCATAATAACCATGTAGTGAAAGAAAACACAAACCAAGAAAAAAGTGTGAACAAATAAAGAAAGTGAAAGATAACATGCTTTGATCTGCATTCAGACTCTATCAGTTCTTTCTCTGGAGATAAATAGCATTTTTCATCATGTGTCCTTTGAAATTGTCTTGGATCATTGTATTGCTGAGAATAATCAAGTCATTCACAGTTCATCATCATACAATATTGCTGTTACTGTGTACAATGTTCTTCTGGTTCTGCTCACTTCACTTTGCATCAGTTGATGTAAATCTTTCCAGGTTTTTCTGAAATCATACTCTTGTAAATATTTATGAGTACTGCATTACACAATTACTAACTAGCCAATGAGATATTATTTCTTGTTAATGATGGATGTACAATAAAACATCTCCATTAATTTCTTTTGTCTTCTCCAAGGAATACCTGTGAGTCATCTTTCTTTTTAACTGAATCTGGATTCTTTCTTCTAGTTTTGTATATAACATGAATACAATATGTATACAATTTAACTCTTCTTGAAGTATGGCTATTCGTTTGTCATTGAAAATAAGATTTCAATAGTCAAGTTATGGTTTATATGTCATCTAAGTACTTTATTTCTCAGCACTCTGTACTTTTCTCTATCAATTTGTCATTATCACTATATTGAAAGAGGTTAATCACTTGAGACTGAAGATTATTTTGTATTTTTCTTGGTGTCATGGGTTGCCTTGACAAAAAGATCCATTACAAAGTGATCAGCTCACTGTTGATGAGATTGTCTTTATTTAGCTAGACTGGTCCACAAAAAGAACAGTTGGGGAGGGCAAGCCAAGATAGCAGAGTAAAACCAGTGACTTGCTTGAGCCCCTTCTAATACCTGTAAAAATGACTCTAAACAAATTCTAGAGCAGCAGAACCCACAAAAATACAGAGTGAAACAAATTTCCAGCCCAAGACAACCTGGATGGTTGATTGGAAAGGTATATTGCCCCAGGCTTGGAGAAGAGTGTAGTTCAGCATAGGCTGCTCAGGCAAAGACCAGGCCTTAGTGAATCTGCAGAAGTTTTCAGGAGATTGAATCAAGGGGAGCTGTGGTGGTTTCCAGACTTTTCAACCCACAAACAACAGTAACAACTTAGAAGGTCAGTAGGAAAAGTCTGTCAGACCACAGTGAGAGGGGTAGTCAATTCCAGCTTCAGTCCCAGTGCAGTGCCAGGGCATCAGTTGCTTCTGGAGCTCTCAGCCCACAGACTGAGGGGCAATAGAGTGGTTGATCTGAGGGGGATTGTAAAGATCTCTTTTCTGGTGCTCAGGCAGGATTCTCTTGCTTTGCCTATGCTTGGGTCTAGATCACAGTTGTGGGTGGCAGTCCTGGGGTGAGGAGGAGCACTGGTATGGTGCAGCTGATAGTGGTGGTAGATAGGGA
Source organism: Vombatus ursinus (assembly GCF_900497805.2). NCBI lineage: Eukaryota > Metazoa > Chordata > Mammalia > Diprotodontia > Vombatidae > Vombatus > Vombatus ursinus. The sequence goes on along the minus strand of NW_020946557.1, from coordinate 5,304,152 downwards.
ATCCTCCTCACAATTCCAAGGCAGAAAAGAGTCACTCATTGGTCGCTCATAGATCAGAGCATGGGCCAAGAAAGGAGTAAACACCTTGACTTTGATCATACCACCTTGGAAGAACTGAAAATTTACAAGTCCTTGGAAGTATCTCTGAAAACAGCTGCACAAAACCCCTGAAGCTTGGGACAGTACATTCACCATACTGGAAGCAGACCGCTACCTTAACAAAGAGTTTAAAACTCAAATAATTGGCTGGGATCATGAGTAAACTGCACAAAAAAGTCAGACCATAGAATCTTACTTTGGTGACAAAGAAGATCAAAACATACAACCAGAAGAAGACAACAAAATCAAAGCTCCAACATCCAAAGCCTCCAAGAAAAATATGAATCAGTCCCAGGCCATGGAAGAGTTCAAAAAGGATTTTGAGAAGCAGGTAAGGGAAGTAGAGGAAAAACTGGGAAGAGAAATGAGAGTGATGCAAGAAAATCATAAAAAAAAATAAGTCACAGCTTGCCAAAGGAAACCCCAAAAAATGCTGAAGAAAGTAACACTTTAAAAATAGCCTAACCCAAATGGCAAAAGAGGTGCAAAAAGCCAATGAGGAGAAGAATGTCCTAAAAAGCAATATTGGTCAAATGGAAAAGGAAGTCCAAAAGCTCACTGGAGAAAATATTTCCTTAAAAATTAGAATGGAGCAAATGGAACCTAATGATTTTATGAGAAATGAAGACATTGTAAAACAAACCCAAAAGGATGAAAAAAAATAAGACAATGTGAAATATCTCAATGGAAAAACAACTGATCTGGAAAATAGATTCAAGAGAGTTAATTTAAGAATTACTGGACTACCTGAAAACCATCATTAGAAAAAGAGCCTAGACATCATCTTTTAAGAAATTATCAAGAAAAACTGCCCTGATATTCTTGAATCAGAGGGTAAAATAGAAATTGAAAGACTCTACCTCCTGAAAGAGATCCCCAAAGGAAAACTCCTAGGAATACTATAGCCAAATTCCAGAATTCCCAGGTCAAAAAGAAAATATTGCAAGCAGCCAGAAAGAAATAATTCAAGTATTGTGGAAACACAATCAGGATAACATGAAATTTAGCAGCTTCTACATTAAGGGACTGGAGGGCTTGGAATATAATATTCCAGAAGTCAAAGAAGATAGGATTACAACCAAGAATCACCTACTCAGAAAAACTGAATACAATCCTTCAGGGGAAAAAAATGGATATTCACTGAAATAGAGGGCTTTTAAGCATTTTTGATGAAAAGACCAGAGCTAAATAGAAATTTTAACTTTCAAATACAAGACTCAAGAGAAGCATGAAAAAGTAAATAGGAAAGAGAAATCATAAGGGACTTATTAAAGTTGAACTGTTTACATTCCTATATGGAAGGATGATATTTGTAACTCATGAGACTTTTGTCAGTATTAGGGTAGTTGGAGGGAAAAAAATATATGTACAGATATATAGATAGATAGATAGATAGATAGATAGATAGATAGATAGATGGCACAGGGTGAGTTTAAGGTGAAGTTGTGATATAAAAAAATAAAATTAAGGGGTAAGAAAGGATTATATGGGAGAAGAAGAAAGGGAGAGGTAGAATGGGGTAAATTATTTCACATAAAACAGACAAGAAAAATCTTTTACATTGGAGGGGAAGTAGGGAAAGTAAGAGGGAATGAGTGAATCTTATTCTCATCAGATTTGGGTTCAGGAGGGAATAATACACACAATTGGGTTTGGAAATCTATCTTACCCTACAGGAAAATACGGGGGGAAGGGGATAAGAGAGTTGGGGGATAATAGGAGGGCAGATTGTGGGAGGGGGCAATCAGAAGCAAACACTTCTAAGGAGGGACAGAGTTAAAAGAGAGAATAGAATAAACACAGGGCAGGACAGGATGAAGGAAAATATAGTTATTTTTTCAGAACATGAGTACTATGGAAGTGTTTTACATGACTACACATATATAACCTGTTTTGAGTTGCTTGCCTTCTCAATGAGAGTGAGTGGGGAGGGAGGAAGGGAGAAAATTTGGAACCCAAAGTTTTAAAAACAAATATTAAAAATGGCTTTTATATTCAACTGCACTAGGGCTAGGGCCAGACTGTGCTTCTCTCTCACCCAGGTCCGATAGAGCTTTCCCACTGACCTTCTAAATTGTCTTTGTTGTTTGTGGGTTGAGAAGTCTGGAAACCACCACAGCTGCCCATGATTCAGTCTCTTGAAGACTGCTCCAGAGTTTGCTCTGGCCAAGACTTTGCCTGTGTGGCCCATGCTGACCTGCACTCCTCTCCCAGCCTGGCACAACAAACTTTTCCTATCAACCATCCAGGTTGTCTTGGGCTGGAAATTTGTTTCATTCTGTCTTTTTGTGGGTTCTACTGCTTTAGAATTTGTTTAGAGTCATTTTTTACAGGCATTTGGAGAGGTTTGGGGGAGAGCTCAAGAAAGTCACAACTTTTACTCCATCTTTGCTCTGCCACCCAACTTTTTCCACTTGTGACTCTTTCAACAATTCTTAAACTGTGGGTCATGACCGTGCAATCTAAAAACATTTTCAAAAGTGAATAGATGTCTATAGCAGTTGGTCGCCAGCTACAATATTTAGGGACTAGCTAGAAATTGACTGTGAGGAAATCAGTCTATTTTTAGTTTATTAGGAGTCTTTTCAACAGATTAAGATATATGTGAGTGGATAATAGTAAACCAGGAGATAAACTTTGAGGTAGTATAATCCACTGTATTAGAAGGAAGTATATTGAAATCTACTTGACCCCACATACAACTTTCATTTGTATTAACTAGGGCTATCATGGGAGGGAAATTCAGATATTATCATGTACTATATTTAAAATTATTCATGGTATATGAAAGATATCTTTAAAGTCTGTTTTGAAAACTCTGACCTTAAATCAGACAAATGGATTTGGGATGATCATTTGAACCAATGACAAAGCACACTGATAAAGTAATGATAAATTCATGATTAACAAGGATAAATTATAAATATAAGGAACCAGGAAAGGGGGGAGGGGAGGAGAAGTCCTTCCTAATAAGATGTGCTAGAAGAATGGGGAAAAACTTACCTTTGTGATTCACAGATGAATCTGTGTCCTGATATCTATCTATCTATCATCTGTGTGCATATACATATGTATCCACACACACATACACACATACACACACACACACACATATAGAAATAAATGAATTTGTTCTCTACATGTGAGGTCAGGATATTCATGTGTTTAAAGCATCTCACACTTCCAATTATATAGAGCAACCAGAATCCTCTGTTGAAGTTAAGGTATTGTCTATGTTGAGTGACTGTTGGTCTCACGTTTGCTGAGCTATTCTTCCTTGCAGGATGTTGGACTCAACTCTTCATAAACATGCTGTGTTCTTTGATTTCTTCTGTTAATATGCAAAGATTTGAATGATTTTCTCTGAGAAAACTCAGGTGATGTTTTATTAGTAAATGCTAATGTAAGAACCTCCTGGGCCCAGAAGGTACCCCATGAAATGAGCCAGAGTTTGATCACAGGTTACAAAAATTAAAGTGTTGATTGTCTGGGAAGAGAGTTCTTAGCTGCTCAAAGGGGATTGAAAAGGAGGTGAGATATTAATAGTTTTTAGAGGCTTTCAGATGGGGAGCTGGGGATTAAGGGAGAAAACATCTGTAGATACAATAAGCCAGGGAACAGGATGTTTGGAAAGTGCTGAGTAAGGTGTCAAGTTTTCATCTGCTGCTCAAGGCTGGTTCTGTGGTTTCTGGCAGCTACAGGAATCTCCAAATTAGGCTAGAGTTTACTCTCAAATGATCACTGGTATATCAAGAAGATCTGATCATCAAAAGTCTTTCTGATTCACTAGTTGTTATGTAATTCCATTGTCTTGTTCCCCTTTGAAGAAGGGAAGTTCTGACACATCTAACAGGTTAGTATAGTCCTTATAAAGCCCATGATCACATAAGTGACTGACTGTATGGACTACCACCCCTAGGCAGTGAAATAATAGATGTTAGCAGTAGTCTCCCAGGTAATGTTGTCTACTAGTTTGAGGTCCTTAGATTCCAAGTTCATAGTTATTTAGATTAAAGATACCAAACCCTTAAGAGCCAGTGTCCCCCAATCCCTCACAAATGTGAGACTTGCTTCCAAGATCATCTTTGATTGGCATCCAAATGCAGCTAAGTGAATTGGGCAAGGTTTCACTTTATTGATATTATTTTACATCTCTACCAAGAATAAGCCCTCTGACTTTCGGTATTTTACTCAACACAAGACTTTGATCATCTCCTCACATACAAGCATCTGTTTCTCTAGGGTTCAAGCCACTTTACAATCATGATAAAATTAGTTTATAGATCACAAAGAAAATTAAGAAAGCTAAGGCATAGAGTTAGTAGTATAAGGTATCTCAATGGGTAACATAATACTATCAGTCATATGAAGAAAACTTAGGCCTTCTGACTTTTTTTTTCAGTGCTCAATCCAAGAAACTGTACCCTTAAATTACATACTATAAAGAATTTGAGTCATAAATTCTTGACATGGTCAATGTTATTTCACATGTTCTTCATTCTTTGTTGAAAAGTATGCAACTTCTCCCAAAAAATCTACTCACAATTTCTAGAAGAGGAAAAACAAATTGAAAGAATAGTTAGCAGGCAAGATATTTTTATTATACAAAGGCTAATGTGATTCAAATTTTAATGTTCAAGCCATTAAAAATAACTTAAATCTATTTTACTTGAATTATTATAGATGATTTAATTTATTAACTGGGGCCATAATAGACAACATGTCATTTTTCTATTAAATCTAAGCATATGAGGCATTTCTGTGCTATGCATCAATATGCTCTTTTACAGAAAATAATATGAAATCAAAGAGCAGTCTGTAGAACTTTCTTCCTTTCTTTTAAACCCTAGGTTAGGAATTATAGAACATCATTCTTTCTACAATCTCTGTACTAAATCTTTTTATTACCTTGGGCCCCCGAGCAACAATTTCCTAATTTGTAAAATTAGAAGATTGGACTAGGTGGTGATGATTTCTGAGGCCTCTTCTGGTACTGAATAATTATAATTATAATAGCTACCATTTATATAGTGAATAAAGGTTTGCAAAGCACTTTAAAAACATTATTTCATTTGATCCTCACAACATTCCTGGGAGGTGGATGCTATCATTCTCTTCATTTTGCAGATGAAGAAAATAAGGCAAAGACAATATAAGTGACTTGCCTAGATGCACACAGCTAGTATCTGAGGCCATATTTGAACTCAGGTTTTCCTGACTCCAGTCCCAATAATCTATCCAACTATGTCATAAATATTTAGTCCTAACCCTCTGCATCTGTTAAAATACAAACTTCTGGAGGTCAAGAACTGTACTTTTTTTTTGATTGTTGTTTGTTTTGTTTTCTTTTTTCTGCCTGTCACTAGCATTTAGTTTCTGACTCTGAGTTATCACTTCTGATTGATTGATTAATAATGATATTTTGCTATATGAAGTGTTTGAGAATTATTTGAAAAAGAAAAAGGGTCTTGAGTCATCTCCTGTATTCTTAATGTAAAAAAAATTGATAATTTGGAAATCTAAGTTAAAATTTCAAAATGAAGCATTCTTTTTATTTGATCACCAAACATTTATTGAGTGCCCAGTATGTGCCATAAAAGATAATTAGTATTGAGGTTATAAAATAAAAAAAAAATAATTCTTGACCTCAAGGATCTTATATTCGTTTGGGGAAAACAATAGCTATATATATATATATATATATATATATATATATATATAAATATATATTTGTGTGTGTGTGTGTAATTACAACATGTTTATAAAGTAAATATAAGATAACTTTTTAGATAGGCAGGGTAGGGAGAATATTAGCAACTTGATGTATTACAATGGGAATAGAGAACCTGAACTGAGCCTGGAAAGAGAAAATAAGGATGTATTCCTAGAGCCCAAGAAAACACATGGGAAAGGAAGGAACAAGGATTTATTAAGAGTCTACTATATGACAGACACCATACAAAGGGCTTTTACAAATATCTTATTTCATCCTTACAACAACCCTGTGAGATAAATGCTATTATTATCCTTATTTTACTGTTGAGGAAATTGAGGTATACAAAGGATAAGTGACTTGCCCAGGGTCACATAGTATGTGTTAAAGGCTGGATTGGAGCCCAGGTCATTCCTGACACTAGGTCACTATTCATTATGCTACCTAGCTACCTCTGGAGATGAAGGAAAAAATGTGTACAAGAAACAACACATAGGCCAGTTTGATTGAAATAAAAGCAGACTAATGCCCATAAGCTAGGTGGTGCAGTGGATAGAGTGCTGGGCTCAGTTAGAAATAACTGAATTCAAATCCAGCCTCAGAAACTGCCTAGCTGCGTGACCTTGGACAAACTCCTGTTTGCCTCTAGATCAATGATTCACTGGAGAATGAAGTGGCAAACCACGCCAGTATCTTTACCAGAAAAAATCTCATGGGGTCATTGGGGTCATGAAGAGTCAGACATGACTGAAAAACTGTCTAACAAGTCTGAAAAAATCATCTGAAGCCATACTGTGAGGAGTTTTACAAGCCAAACTGAGTTTGAATTTTGTTTTAGAACTCACTAGAAACTGATGATGTTTCTTGAACAGTGGGGTGATATAATTTGATCTGTTATAGAAAAATGACTTTGTCAACTATATGGGGCATAAAGTGAGGTGAAGATAAGTGAGGGAAGAAGAGTAATTAGGAGGTTATTGTGATAATCTAGGTTTATTTGTTGACTGACTAATGGAAAAAGCAAAGGGAGAGTCAAGAATCATGTACTTTAGAACTTTTTATAAATTCAATCTTAGCTGTTGGTATTCTAAATGCAAGCTTCTTGTTCAATGAGCAATGGGTAGACAAATTTCTAGAAACCAAATTGCATGAAACTTGACAGTCTGACTATAAGCAAAACCAGGAGAAATAAAGACCTTGTAGATGAAAAGAAGCATGACTCATTTGCCTTCCTTAGAGAAAACATTAAAGGAACAAGTAGAGTTGGTTTAATAATGCACACCAAAGTAACAAGAAACTCCATTTCATGAGACATTTGCTCACCTTTCTTTGCATTGTTCATGATAAGTATTGACAAAAAGATCATCATGAAAATGATTGCCACTTATAAATCAACATCTGTTCCAGAGGTTGAAGAGGTAGGGAAAATTTATGAAGAAATCAATTCCACTATCCAAATTAATTCACCATCTACACCAATACCTGATGATTTCAATGCAAAGGTAGGAATAGGAAATGAGAGTAAAAAAATGTTAGAACCTATGAATCAGGAATAGCAAATATGAAAGACTAAAGAATCATGTACTACAAGGTGGCCTCACCCCCTACGTATTATGAATGCTTTATTTGAGAAAATAATCTGAAATTATTTAACAATGACTTATGAAATGTCTTGGAAAAGTTAGGTACTCTTCTAAAATCTTGTGAGACACCAGTTCTTGCCCTCAAGGAAATTATAGTCTGTTAGGGGTGGTGTCGGGAAAACATATGTATTAAAATTAAATACAAAATACAAATAAATTTCCAGGGAAGGAAACTAGCAACTTGGGGGAGTAGTACATGATTTCTGTAGGAAATAGCATTTGAGTTATTGGAAAATTAAATGGGATGCAAATGAAATGCAAAGTTAAACCCTTGCCTTTGGGTATTTATAGTCTAGCAGAGAGGGTCAAGACACATCTACCAATATCAGATATCAATTTATAGAGTAGGATGTAATTAATGCAATACAATTCAAGATTGCTGGAACCATCATGGAACTTTGAGCCAGAAGGATGAATGTCTTTAGTTTACAGATAAGAAAAGTGAGACCTAAAGAATTAACATGGTAGAAGACTGATTTCAGAGAATCAAGACTGAAGAGTAAGCAGTAAACTGCCTCAACTCTCCCATATTCACTTCTAAACAATCATAGAATAGAGCCCCAAAACAAATCCCGAAACAGCAGAACCAGCAAAAAGATGGGGTGAAACAATCTTTTAGCCCAAGAAACTAGTAGGATTGGCAAGAAAGATACATCTCACTTGCATAAAAGAGGAGTGCAGTCAAGGACAGGAAGCATTCCCAGCAGGTCAGCAGAAAGATGCACCTCAGTAAACAAGCCAGAGATCCTGAGCCCCAGTGTGGTGGAGCAGGCAAATGCCAACACCAGGACCCCCTATGTACCTTAGCATAGCCATAGGCACTGGCATATTTCATATCTGAGAACCATCACATATTTCAGAGTAGCCCCAGGTAAACAGACATTATCCAGTGGCTCCATGTGTTGCAGCATAGCCCCAGCCAAACAAGTAGATGCCAACCCTATGAGGCTTCAGTATAGCTTTAGGCAAACAGGCAGCCTCCAGAGGCCTGACCATCACATGCTTCAGTGTAGCCCTGTGGAAATGCAGAAAATCTCCACCGGGCCTCTGCCCATGCCAGACACCACTACTAGATCCCCAGCTCAGCACCAGGTAAGCTGCCAGGCCCCTATGGCCTCCAGCAGCACCAGCCAATACCCAGCACACCTCTTCAGTGCAACACCAGACTTAAAGATACCCAAGGGGCCTCAAGGCAAAATCAGTACATCACCAGGTAAAGAGCCAGGACCTTCAGCCACTAGCACAAGAAGCATGAGACAATGCCCCTTCTACTCTAGGAGTAGAGCTCAGATTTAAAAGAAAGAAAAAAAAAGGCAAAAAGAAAGATGAGCAAAAAACAACAAAAAAGAATCTGACCATAGAAAGTTATTATGGTGAAAGGGAGGACCAAGATACAAACTTAGAAGAGGACAACAATGTCAGAAAAAATAGAAAGTGGTCTCAAGCCCAGAAATAATACATGGTATAGCTCAAAAACAAGTTTAAAAATCATAAAAGAAAGGTAGAATAAAAACTGGGAAAAGAAATGAGAGTGATGAAAGATAATTATGAAAAAAAGAGTCTCAATAGCCTGGAAAACTGCTTAAAAAGTAGAATTGGCCACATGGAAAAAGAGATGCAAAAACTCACTGAAGAAAACAACCCCTTAAAGAATACACTTGGCCAAATGGAAAAGAAAATATGAAAGATTATTGAGGAAAATAATATCTTAAAAGTTAAAGTTGGGCAAGTGGAAGCTAATGACTCTATGAAACATCCTGAATGAAGCAACCAAATTCAAAAGAATAAAAAAAAATAGAAGAAAATATAAAATACCTCATGGAAAAAACAACTGACTTGGAAAATAGATCCAAGAGAGACAACATCAGAATTATTGGACTACCCAAAAACCATAATCAAAAGGAGGATCCTGGACAGCATCTTTCAAGAAATTATCAAGGAAAACTGCCATGCTGTCCTGGAACCAGAGGGCAGAATAGTTGTTGAAAGAATGCACCTTATGAAAGAGATCCCAAAATAAAAATCACAAAGAACATGACAGTCAAATTTCAGAACTATCAAGTCAAGATAAAACAATACTACAGGTGGCCAGAATGAAACAATTAACATATTGGAGAATCACAATCAGGATAACACAGGACTTGGCAGCTGCAACATTAAAAGACCAGAGGTCATGGAACATGATGTTCTGGAGGGCAAAGGAGCTAGGACTGCAACAAAGAATCACTTACCTGGCACAAGTAAGCATAATACATGAAGTGAAAAAATGGTCATGCAACATAATAGAATGATTTCAAGAGTTCATAAGGAGAAAACTAGAACTAAAACAAAAATTTGACCTCTAATATCAAAACCCAAGAACAGTATAAACAGGTAAAAAGGTAAAAGAAAACATAAGGGATTAAGTAGAGCTAAACTCTACACAGGAAGATGACACTTGTAACTCCTAAAAGTTATAACACTAACAGTACAGATAGAAGGAATATATATAGAGAGGAAGTACAGGTATAAGGTGAATGTGAGGGAATGACAAAAAATATAAATTAAGAAATGAAAAAGAGGAGTACAATGGGTGCAAAAGGAAGGGAGAAGTAGAATGGGGTGAATTATCTCAGATGAAAAGGTGAGAAAGACCTATTACAGTGGAGGGGGAAAATGGGAGGGTGGGTTATGAACCTGGCTTAAACCTTACTCTCATCAGTGTTGTCTCAAAGAGTGAATAAATTACACAATCAATTGAATATGGAAATTTATTTTACCCAGCAGGGAAGTAGGAGAGGAAGAGAAGTAAAGGGGGTGAAGGGAGGGCAGATCAGGAAAGGCACTAGACAGAAACAAAACACTGGTGAGGTTGGAAAGGGTGAAAGGAGAGAGAGGGCAAACAGGAGGAAGAACAGGATGTAGGGAAATACACAGGTAGTAATCATAAACTGTGAATGTGAGTGGGATTAACTCTCCCATAAAAAGGAAGCAGTTAGCAGAGTGGATCAGAAATCAGAATCCTGCAATACGTCAATTACAAGATACATACTTGAGGTGGAGAGACTCACACAGAGTAAAGGTAAGGGGCTGGAGCAGAATCTATTATGCTTCAGCTGAAATAAAAAAAAAAGCAGGGGTAGCAATCCTGATCTTAGACACAGTAAAAACAAAAATAGACAATTAAAAGAGATAAGGAAGGAAATTACATCTTGCTTAAAAGGTACCATACATAATGAAACAATCAAATTAGAAGAGCAAGGAATAGTTTACCTGTCAGATCTATGGGGAGGGGAAGAATTCATGACCAAACAACAGATAGAGAGCATTATAAAATGTAGAATAAATAGTTTTGAGCATATTAAATTTTAAAGTTTTTTATGCAAACAAACCCAATGCAACCAAGATTAGAAGGAAAGCAGAAAGCTGGGAAACAATCTTTATCACAAGTGTCTCTGATGAAGACTTCATTTCTCAAATATATAGAGAACGAAGTCAAATTTATGAGATGCAAGCCATTCTCTAATGGATAAATGGTCAAAGGATATGGACAGTGCAGATTAAGAAATCAAAGCTATATATAGGCACTTGAAGAAGTGCTCTAAATCACTTTTGATAAGAGAAATGCAAATTAAAACAACTCTGAAATACCACCTCCCACCAATCAGATTGGCTGATACGACAAAAAATGAAAATGATAAATATTGGAGAGGATGTAGGAAAATTGGGACACTAATGCACTGTTGGTGGAGTTATGAACTAATCCAACCATTCTGGAAAGCAATTTGGAACTATGTCTAAAGGACAACCAAAACTATGCATACCCTTTGATCCAGCATTACCACCACTAGGTCTGTATCATAAAGAGAACATAAAAAAGGGAAAAAAAGACCTACCTATGCAAAAATATAGCAGCTCTTTTTGTGATGGCAAAATACTGGAAATTGAGAGGATTCTCATCAATTGGGGAATGGCTGAAAAAGTTGTGGTATATGAATGCAGTGGAATATTATTATGCAATAAGAAATGATGAACAAGCAGATTTCAGAAAAACCTGGAAAGACTTGTATGGAGTGTTGCAAAGTGAAATGAGCAGAACCAGGAAAATGTTGTACACAGTATCAGCAACATCATGTGATGATCAACTATGAATGACTCAGCTCTTCTTAATAACATAATGATCCAAGACAAGTACAAAGGACTCTTGAAGGAAGATGCTATCCATATCCAGATAAAGAACTGATGGACTCTGAATGAAGATTGAAACATTTTTTTTCACTTATGTTATTCTTTCTCATGTTTTTTTCTTTTACTCTGTTTCTTCTTCCACAATTGCGCCAAATATGGAAATATGTTTTATATATTAGCACATTTATAAATTATATCAAATTGCCTACCATATTCAGAAGGAGAGGGAGGCAGAGGGGGAAAATGTGTAACTCAAAATCCTGTAAAAATTAATGCTAAAAATTTTCTTGACATGTAATTAGGGAAAATAAAGTACTATTTAAAACAAACAAACAAAAAGAATTAAAGTGGCTCATCCAAATCTCATAACTAAGTAAGAGCAGAGACATAGAGAACAAGAAACTGAAGAGAGACAGACTCAACCCCAGGATACTACAATATTTCTATGCAGTTGAATAAGGCGGAGTAATACATCAGAACATAGCTACCCTTATTACTGATGCTTCTGAGATGAAGCAAGCAGGAAATTGCAAACTAAAAGTTTTAATAAAGATGTTGTTTAATCATCAAACTTTTTAACTTTAAACTTGAATTTTAAGCATGATAAAATGCTCCTCTGTTTCCAGAAATGATATGTAGCAGTAAATTTTATGACTAAGATGGACCTCAATTCTGCTAAACATAGGCCAATTTGCTTTGTTATTAATAGCACCCATTTCAATTTGTCTAAATATGTGGCCATTCCATGCATAGATATCTTGTTATTGCATGGCCAAATCACTTACACACCAAAAATTTTTAGTGGGATAAACTTTTCATTTTTTTAAATTCTTTGAAAAAGGATTTGTTCTTACTTTAAAGGTAATATGAGAAAGCTGCAAAGCATTACAAATTCTTGTAAGCACATTGTGTCATCATTACCATGTGGTATGCCTTTAAACAGTAGAAACATCATTCACATAGCATATTCATTATAAGAAAAAAGTTAACAATTTGGAATGTGACAGTCCTGATGGCAAGGTTAAATCTGGGATGTTTCATTTCCTTCAGATGAAGCAGTTATGAAGGTTATCCATAACAAAGTCAATTTATTTCTTGTGTGGTTGGGAAATAAATTTATGATGAGAAATGACCTGCATAAAACCCTATATGAGGACTCTAGGATTTATGAGATGAAATGAAGAAAGGTAGAGCTATGCAGAAGTTGCATCTCTGTCCCACCTATTTAATATAATTAGCAAGAGCTTATTCTTTGCCCTACTGTATGGACATATACATGTAAGTTACACAAATGATACTTATAATATTAGAATCTAAAGATGTCTGCCTTGTATAATTATATATGGAACAAAAAGTGATCTGTGAATCAATCAACAAGCATTATGCACTGGGCTATAAGTGGCTTTCTTTTTTTTTCCTGTGGTTTACACATTTGTTCTGATGGAGAAGTTCCAGAAAGATGTCAGAATTAGTAAACCCTTACCAATCTTAAGAACATAAGTACAAAGAATGAAAATATCCACTCAAAAGGCATATATTCTAATGGTGGAGAAAACAAGGACATTCTCTGTCTCTCTGTCTCTCTGTCTCTGTCTCTGTCTCTCTCTTTCACTTTCTCTTTCATCCCTACACAACATATATCTGATATTTTATATGATATTATGCTCTCTTTATATAAAACTTCTAACCCCAACCCTAAAGAACTATATCCAGATCTATCTATCTATCTATCTATCTATCTATCTATCTATCTATCTATC
>NW_020946557.1:5191582-5290760 GCF_900497805.2 Vombatus ursinus | reverse complement strand
ATCTATCTATCTATCTATCTATCTATCTATCTATCTATCTATCTATCTATCTAAGATGCAAGCTCAATAAACATAAATATAGACATAATAGTTAAAAGCAATTATTTAGGGAGGGAAAGTACTACACTTGGGATTTTAAAAAAGCTTCATGTAGAAGATAATGGTACAGCGGTATACTAAAGAAAAGAGAGTGTTTATGAGGTATATTAGACACCCCAAGGGAAGGGAGGCAGGCGGACAGGTAGTGCAAGGGAACAAAAAGGGAAGATATAGTGCATATGACCAATTAAGCATTTGTCCCTGGTATTAAGTTGTCATCAATACTCTTTTTGCGGGGGGGTTGTTGGTGGTTGGTTGGTATTATTTAATTTGTTATGTTTTGTTTTGTTTTGACATGGAGATGTGGAATATGACCCCTGAATATCCAGGGACTATGGAATGTACTCTTTTATACATGGAGTATGGACCCAGACTTATGGGTACGGGCAGAGTAACTCAGATGGTACTGACAGCAGGGGTGTAACTCAGAGGGTGGGCTATGAAACTACCGAGATTTTGGATGTAGATTACCGCAGAATTGGATTTGTCTTACGGCAAACTCTGATTTATGGGAAGAAGGATAATGCTCTGGGGCACTGTAATGTTCATCTGGTAGTTCAAACCCTGAAATTTAGAGAGTATAGCCAGAAATTGGAGAATGAGTGAGATTAGTGTGTTGGTAGATTTACAATACACAAACTCACATGGAAGCTTTTGTTTTATGTCTTATCAAAATGAATAGATCTCTTTCCTTGGTCAATTTCCCTTTTCCATTTTCACTTAAGGCTAAAAACAAGAATAGAATTAGTCTTAGACTCACGGGTTCCTAGAATCTTAGTAAGCACAATGAATGCAGGAGAATGAGGTAAGATGTAGAGGTTTCTTTATTAGAAAAGGAAATGAATAGGAACAATCTGAATTTTCTATTTCTGGATTCTCTATATGATTTTGGCTAATTTAAAATGTAGTTTCCTCTCCTCTTTGTATCATTTCACATTAATCCTTTCTCTTGTTTTTTTTTATTATTATTCTTGTGCTATGTAAATGGTTTTCTTTTCTTTCTGTGGTTTATACATCTGTTCCTATGGAGAAGTTTCAGAAACATGCCATCAAAATTAGTAAACCCTGACCAATCATAACTTACATTTCCATCAATCAATCAAGTATTTATTAATTTCCTATTATGTGCACTGTTCTAGAAATTGGGGATACAAATACAAAGAATAAATTGTGAAACCTACCCTCAATGAGTTTCCATTTTAAGCACTTAACTATTTACAAAGCTCATTCAAACTCCACCATTAAGGTTTATTACTTATTTGACTTTAGTCAAGTCACTTAACCTGTTTGAGCCTTATTTTCCTCAAATAAAATAGGAAGGGATTGGACTAAACTAGGGCATCTCTGAGAAGCCTTCCAGGCCTAGATCTGTGATCAAGAAATTGAGATTTTTTTGTGGGAGAAGATGTGGGAAAATTGGAACACTAATGCATTGTTGGTGGAGTTGTGAAATGATCCAATCATTTTGGAGAGCAATTTGGAACTATGTCCAAAGGGCTATAAAAATGTACATACCCTTTGACCCAGCAATAGAACTTCTAGGGCTATATCCCAACGAGATCATACAAATGGGAAAAGGACCCACATGTACAAAAATATTCATAGCAGCTTTTTTTGTGGTGGCAAAGAATTGGACATTGAGAGGATGCCCATCAATTGGGAAATGGCTGAGCAAGTTGTGGTATATGAATGTAATGGAATATTATTGTGCTATAAGAAATGATGAACAGGTTGACTTCAGAAAAACCTGGAAAGATTTGTATGGTCTGATGCTGAGTGAAGTGAGCAGAACCAAGAGAACGTTGTACACAATAACAGCTATGTTGTGTGATGACTAATATTGATAAACTTAACCCTTCCCAGCAATATAAGGATCTAAGACATTTCCAAAGGCCTTGTGATGGAAAATGCTATCCACATCCAAAGAAAGAACTATGGAATTTGAATTGCTATTTTTTTCTCTTCTGTTGAGTTTTGTTTCCTCTCTCTGGTGGTTCCTCCTATTGGTTCTAATTTTTACTTACAACATCACTAATGTGAAAATATGTTTAATAGGAATGTATATGTATAGCCTATATCAGATTATGCACTATCTTGGGGAGGGTGGTAGGGAGGAAGGGTGAGAAAAATTTTAAACTCAAAAGCATATGGAAGTGATTGTTGATAAATCAAAATAAATTAATAAAAAATTAAAAAAAATAAATTGAGATTTTTACTTATCTTCCAGTTGATTAATCTCCAAGGAGCAAGGCCTGTCTTGTAAACTTTTATTACTCCCTCTTATCTTGTCTTGGGCTATGACATACTGCATTGTTAAGAAGTTGTGGCTAACTTTATGGGATAAAAATCAAAATACTTCTACTTTAGCTGGTATAGAAACACAGATGACACTATTTAACCTACCTAAACAGTGCCCTATGTAACAATTAAACAGAAAGAGATGTAGGAAACAAGTCACTAAATCTGTGACTAGAACTCCTGGCAGTCATTTCTATCAGTACAAAGGACAATATCTTACAGCTTCAAAGGTAATGTCCTGGAGGAATCAGTAATAGAGATTTAAAAAAAAAAACATAAAAAAAAAGAATAAACAAGTTTTCAAGCTCTTATAATCATCCTTGGAATGGCATGCTGGTAATTCACAGAGGAATTAGATTTACACTTAAATGCTTCAAAGATCAATGTTTAAGAAAATATAGGTATTGTTTTTCAGTTTTAGGATTCCTACAGGAGACATTATCCATAGAAGATTAAGTCCATAAATTTAAGCCAAGAGATTCAATGCCCAATTGTTTAAGTATCAGATTAAAAAGATTAATAGGAGGCAAAGCTTTGGAACAGGAGAATATGTTTTTGTGCATGCATGTATTTGTGCTAAATAGCTTCATGAACTCTATTTGCTCCAGTTATCCTGTAGTAGGAGAATTAGTCAAGTAATGCGAAGCCACAGTTGTTTTCCATGACCTCTCTATACCCTACATCAGTGGTGTCAAATTCAAATAGACAGAAGGCAACTAAACCACAAATAAATATCCCTACAGGCCACATACTGACTTAGAAAAACCACAAATTAACATTATTAGTGTTTTATTGAATTTTAATTTATTTTGTTAAATATTTCCCAATTATATTTTAATTTGGTCCAGGCAGCACTGCTGCCTCTGGAATATTTGATATCTCTGCCCTACATCCTTCTTAGAACTGTCTCTTTTGAAGCATATTTGGAAAAAAATGAACAAAATCCAGAAAACCCAAACACAATACATATTTGTTCATAAGGTCTATAGTTGTACCTCAAAGGAGTAATAATTCTGGGAATGATTATCAAATTATGTTGAAGAGTGGAGATATCCAGGGGCAATAGATATTAATAAGCTGATATCTTTGCTCTGTTCTAATAAAGAAACATTTCTTAACCAAAGACACAGAAACATTGGCACAATTAGATGTAAGAATACAATTTGCACCACGTTTTTCACTGCAGTGGCCATCCTACATTTAATGGAATCAGCATAGTGTATTCCTAGCCAGCTCTCTGAACATAATAACCATTCACTCTCTTAATTACTCTTGTCTTGGACAAGGAGTTTCAGGTGTTCAACAGTATGTTTAACTAGCATTTCCTCAAAAGGAATACATTGTGAAGGTTTCCATAACAATAAAAAAATTCCCCATAGTGTGCAGCAGGTAATTATTTTTCAGAAGTTGAGTTGCACAATAATCCTTGTGTAAACAAGACATTCCTATGCATTTTGTTAATGACTGTTAATTAATTTTTGCCTTGATGTTATGCAAAAAATTCATTGGGAAGCTGTGGATTGCATGAAGTATTAAGCATGTTCTGGAGGTTTCAGAGTACCCCACTGAATGATACAAAAGTAGGTATTGATAAGCTTTTAATTGCAACCCATTCAATTGAGTTCCTCTATTTTCACAACCTCTTATTTTTCATTAGTTATCTGTCATTTTTTAATAAAGTTGTTAATTGAAGTAGAAATGAAGAGTAAGAGCACTGTTTTCCCAGTTGTATATTCAGTTTGTCCAGGAAAACAAACATGCATGGAGCAATAGTTGTATTGCTTTTTCAAGGCTTCCAAAGATAACAGTATGAAACTGAATAAGGGAAGTATAGTAATATTGGAAATTACTAAATGTTGTGAGCAAGCAAACTTTCCCTGAGCTCTAAGTAGGAGGTGAGAAACTAGAAGATAACAAGTACAATTGTGAAATGAAACTGTCCTGTGACCTCCCAAATGACTAAACCAAGAAGTGAAGAAATTGATGTAGTTCGTCATTGTGATGGTGTAAAAAAAAAAGAAAATAAACAAAGGGAGAGGGTTATTTGGACATGGGGAGTGTCTCTCCCTCCCTCCCTCCCTCTCTCTCTTTAAAGTATCACTTCTAACTGGCTTTGCTTTAAAGATATTATAAGTATACTATAAGGTGACAATAGCAATAAAGCAAGCTATATTTGCTTGTCCATAGCATTAAAAACCCAATGTCCCATATTGTGCATTTCTGTAAAATCCTTCTCAGTAGTAAAATTACAGAACCTATTCCTATTGATTTACATATGATGTCCTGCTATTGGGCAGGACCTGCAAATTGGGTGATTCCTCTTAGAGTTCTTCCCATTTCATGCCAGTACCTGAATTCTGTCCGAGTCATTACCTCCTCCATATGTGGCCGTTCATCTCCTGCTTAGGGGGCTAGAAATGACTGCATTATACTGAGGAATACATAGCCCATTCAACTGCACCTTCATTTAGAAATCTTGCTTTCTGTGTCTATCAGCAGGGCCTTTTAATTGATTTTCTGAAAAAATAGAATTAAATTCAAAATGCTCAGAGCCATTGCAAGAGAAGTGTGCATCATCAGAATTAGTAAGGGTGTGCTAAACTGTCACAGTACAAATCTGGACTCAGGGATATTCTTTTTCTTCTAATTGCCACTTCTGAAGGTCCTTAGTTCTTGCCAGAATAGAGGCAATTTAATTCTAGTATAAGATGAATGTTTATTTCATATTATATCCAAGTCAGAGAAGTAACTTTACGACATCAGCTACCCTGTCCAGTTCTTTGCCTTCAGGCAGGTGAATGTTAAAGCAGATGGTTCTCTCTCTCTCTTTCTCATTTCCAGATTCCACCACTACCACAACCTACTGTTTTATTGTCATAGTTAAGATGCTATCCAACCAAAATTTCTCCTTTAATTTAAACCTATTTCCTTTTATTCCATCTTCCATATGCCTCTCTCTGTCCCTAGCACTTACAGTAATATCCTGAACTCAGTGGGCACTCAAAGAAATATTTACTATTGAGAGTAACGAAAAAAGGGGGAATTCAAGCAGCCCTTTCTAGAGTAAAACTTGACATTTAGTATTTAAGTTTAATATAATAATCACTTGTAAATTAAAAAAACTTGAATCACATAATCAAGATCATACATTGGCAAGATATTAATTTATTTCAGAATTATTTATTCATAGAATTATAGAATTTTTGAGTAGGAAGGGGCTTCTAGCGCATCTAGTCCTCTAGTACAAGCCTTGAAAATCTACAATATTCCTAATAATAGAAGCATAGAATTTTAGATTTAGAAAAACATGCAACTGTGTGCTAGTAAATGTTTAACAACTATCACTGTGGGGAAAAAAGATATACACATGACACACTTTTCATTTTGATTTGCATTCTTAACATTTTCTCTATCATTTTCTGAAGTCTTTTGTTATTATTCAGTTGTTTCGGTCATGTCCAACTCTTCCTGACAACTTTTGGGGATTTTCTTGGCTAAGATAGTAGAGTGGTTTGTCATTTCCTTAATCAGCTCATTTTATAGATTAAGAATTGAGGCAAACAGGGTTAAATGATTTACCTAGGTTCACACAACTAGTAAGTATCTGAGACCAGATTTAAACTCAGGACAATGAGTCTTTCTGATTCTTTATTTAAAAATTTTTTCCTTTAAGGCAATTGGGGTTAAGTGACTTGCCCAGGGTCACACAGCTAGTAAGTATCCAGTGTTTGGTCTGAGGCCAGATTTGAACTCAGGTCCTCCTGACTTCAGGGCCGGTGCTGTATCCACTGCACCACCTACCTGCCCCAAGTCTTTCTGATTCTAAATCTGATACTCTATCCATTGCACCACCTAGCTGTCCTTTTTAAAATCTAGCTAATCAGAAAAAGTAAATTAAGCCAGATTTATAGTTTATGTAGATTTCCAAACTGTAATGCTCACAATGAAAATAAGAATTAGCTTTCAATAGCTAGTAGGAAAAGGCTTATCCTACACCTCAATGGAAGGAAACTTAGAGGTCATAAAATCCAGTATTCTTCTTTTACAGATGAGACAACTTAAACTGAGTTACAGGAAGTGATTTGCTCAGGGTTACAAATTTATTAAATGTCTGAAGTACGATTTGAAATCAGGTCACTGTGTTTCCAAGTAGTGCTCTATAGTTAGGCAGTCACTAAGCATTGATTAAGAACTTACTGGGTGAAAATGCAATGAAAGGCAAAAAACAGTACATGTTCCACCTTCAAAAAGCTCATATTCTAATTAGGGAGACATGATAAAAACAACCATGTGCAATCTCTCTCTCTCTCTCTCTCTCTCTCTCTCTCTCTCTCTTAAGATTATGAGTTCCATTACTTAATGGTAAGGTTTTTGAAAGCAGAGATCATCTTTTATTTGTTTTCTGTCTTGAATGGAATAGGTACTTAATAATATCAATTTAGGAGTTGACTTTGTATAACTAAAAGAGCTATGAAATGAGGAAATAATATTATATTTTATGTATTGGGTGATACATGGTACATTGCTTATGTGTCATATAAATCTTTGCATAGTTGTGAGAGTTAGCATGGTAAGGAGGATATCTTTTACACAGGGCCTCATACTCAGGAAGACCTGGCCTCAGTTTCTACATCTGATTCTTAGTGTGTGACCTTCAGAGAGTCATTTACCTTGGAAGTACCTTGAGTACCTTTCTAATACTCTAAGTTGTAGTGAAGAAACTACTTCCATTAATACAGATCAGAAACTGTTCCGAAACTTAGATCTGCATGTTGCCAATTCACTTCACCCAAAAGAAAAAAAAACAAGATCTATTCTGATAATTCATCAGGGCATGGAAATGATTCTAGGCATTTGAAGGTTACGCCAGTAGAACACAAATTCCAGTACATCTTACCAAAATGGAAAGACTTTGACTAGGGGACCAGTTTCATGTTTTGTCTATCATAGGACTATTCTAATTAAGACAGATTTATCACCAGGGAATTGGCTGCAAGTTGATGTTTTGGTTTTTGGTTTTTGTTTTTTGTTTTGTTTTTTGTTTGTTTTTTGATGTGATGAGGGATGACATGGCAAGGGTGGAGGGAACAAATAAAATCATGAAACTTTCTGCTAAGCTATTGAGGGTGTATAATCTTTATACATGAAGGAAGAATTCCCATGAAAACAGCATGATACAGTGCAAAGTACAGTGGATTTAGTCAGAGAATCTGAGTTCAAATTTCATGTTATATTTACTAGCTTTGTGTCCTAGGACAAGTAAATTAATCTCTCTGGGCATTTGTTTCCTGATATCTAAAATGATAGGATTGAACTAAACAGCCTTCTACAATTTCTTTAAGCTCTAAATCTATAAGGATTAAGCCATGGAATCTTGAATTATTGGTATCTATCTATCTATCGATCTAATCTTCATCTAATACCACAAGATTATGTGTGAGCATACACAATACTCATCTATACTTGACAATATTAATTAATGCTCAGTAAATTAGGAGTTTGTACCTTTTATTAATACTTTTATTCTCAATTTAAGAGTTTGTTTATTTAATTCCTTTGACTTAGCATTGCTAATATGTCAATAAGATATTTAAAAACTTAACAATTATTGACCCAGGGAACATACACACACACACACAAAACACACAGGTATTTTCTAGGCTTAGCAAGGATCATTTTCATTTGCAAATGACATCTCAAGAGGACAACATCCATCAGTTAAATAAATAAGCCATTAAATTGGGAACAGAAGTGTTCACAGAATTCTGATCATTAATGGACAGTAGTCACCATATTAACTTTAAGGAATTATGCAAGATGCAAGTCAATTTCCATGATAAGGAAGAACAATCTGGAATTTAACTAATTACTCTCTGCTTACATTTCAGAAGAAGGTAATTATATCCTGATTAAAAAGTTTGTTAGTGCTAAAGAAAACTGTTGGCATTGTATAATCCTCCATTTTGTATTTTTTCAAGTATCCAAGTTTATCATTTTAAAAAAATGAAAACAACTGTGCTCATAATATAAAGTGTGACTTCAGCTAATATATAACATTATGATATATGATATATATTTAAATGAATAGAAATTAATTTCTATTCCATGTTGTATACTCATCACCTCAAGAATAAATTTTAAACTTCTCTTCAGATTATAAAGCCTTTAAAAAACTTGCTGTATCCTAACTTTATATTCACATTGGACATTACACCCACTCCCACACTCTGTGACACCATTGTACTGGCCTTCTCTCTGTACCTCTCACAACATACTCCATATCTCATCTCCTTGACTTTTCATTGACTTTCCTTCTACCTCTTCACCTTAGCATTAGATAATTCTTCTCTTCTTCACTTTCTGCAGCTCAATCAGTATTTTCTATATAGAACATTTCCTTATCCCCTTCAATTGCCAAGTAAATTCCTTCTCAGACTATCTTGTATTAAATAATTTGTGTTTATTCTCTCTATATTTATTCTGCATACACTTACATATATCCTAGTGGTCTGTCAGGTAGAATGTAAGATCTTTAGGACTGTTTCATCCATTGTATTTGTGTCCCCAAGGTTTAACACAATGCCTGCTACATAGAAGGTACTTAAATACTTTTGAATGTCTTGATAGCCTATAACTGGTGTTTAGCTATATTTATGCCATCATTCAAACCAAACTACTCTCTCCAAAGTTAATAATGGTCTCTTAATTGCTAAAGCTGATTAGCTTTTTTCAGTCTTCATCCTTCTTGAACTCTGTAGCCTTTGATACTTTTGATCACTCTCTGATCCTTGATACTTTCTTTTCTCCAGGTTTTCACGATACTACTAATAGTATTCCTCCTTCGTATGACTGTTCCTTCTCAGTCTTCTTTGGTGGATTTCCATCCAAATCATGTACACTAACCATCAAGTGTCCTAAAGTGCTCTATTTTGGGCCCTCTTCTCTCCTAACTCTCTATTATTTTACTTGATGATCTTATCATTCACAGATTTAATTATCATCTCTATATGATGATTTTCAAATCTAATTACTCAGCCCTAACTTTCTATTGGATTTTCATACACATACTGGATTATATAGTCTTTTTATTTTTTGTGATATCAAAAGAATTTGGAGATCACTGGATTAGAGCCCCCATAGTTCTGCTTGGTAGAAACAAATTCCAGGCCTAATTTTAACCAACCAGATTTCAATTGTCTGAACAAAGCTTAGTATAGGATTTATGGGAAAAATGAAATGAATTTTAAAATATTTTTACTGAATTAAAAAAAAATTAAGTTAACTAAAAATGTACCTTTTAACAGTGAAGTTATAGAACAATGCAATAAAAGAGAAAACACTTTTATCAAATTAAAAAATATTGTTTTAGTAACTTTGAAACCTAATTGTAGTTTTTATACTTAAATTATGTATTTATATATTTGTTTATGTGTATATATGCATGTATACATAGATATAGATATATAAATTTAAATTCAAATTTTCTCTATACTGGGGCTGGTTGCTTTGGGAATAGGCCAGTGTCTGCATACAAACTTTACCATAGGCTTCATGGCAGAATAGAAAAAGTATTGAATTTGAAATAAGAGGAAGTATGTACCAAACTTGGTTCTGCTACTTGCTTCATACATTTTAACCATTAGGGGCAACATGGTGGTTCCTCATTTCTTTATTTGTAAAATGAATTTTTTTTTACTAAATAATATCCATCTTCTTCTGAATTGTCGGGTCCTATTTGAAAAAGGGTCAATGTTGTCTCAGAATAAGAGGGATTATTTTGAGATAATTTTGCATAGTCAGGAGTAAGGAAAAGAAAAACCAGAAAAGAAGAAAGATAATAAATGTATTAATTTAATATGTTTTAGGAAGGTCATTATACCAAGCATTCATTCAGGACAAACCCAAGGGATTTAACTATGAGATCTATACAAAGAATAGAATAAACCAAAGTGGAGTGTGCTTACTCTAACTATAATTTCTTTTATTAAATTAAGTTCTCAGTGAATAATTGTATTGTAGGAAGCCATACAACCTCTAACCTTAGTTAGTTACTCATAATTCTGATGTGATTTTGTCAAGAAAATCCAATTTGTCTACCATTTTGGCTTTCAGGGAATGATCTATTTTGTTAGATTTTAAGATATAAGCCAATGATAGAATGATTGAAGACATTTTGACAGTGCATTATCAGGAGATGTAGCTTCTCCTAGTGTAGTGGACACAGTACTGACCTTAAAGACAGGGAAAAAAAGCAAGTTCAAGTCTTGCTTATAATACATATTGATTTTTGTGATCCTGGGTGAGTTACATAACTTGGTATTGTTCTAGATACTTCTCTACAAATATGTTAGGGAATAGATGGTGAACTACATTGATAGAAGGAGTTCTACCTGCTAATGGAATCATAGACCCAGTGTCCTATACAAATGGGATCACACACTCGTTTTGAAGATTCTTGTTGACATGCCTAATTATACCTTTATTTGATGATTTAGTACATATTTATTGGGCACTTGCTCTATGCAAACATTATGTTAGTTATTATGAAAGATGTAAAAATGAACAACCAATAGTCCCTTACCTAAGGAATTTTGCAATCCAGAAAATGACGGGAAGGAAAAAAGAACAAGCATTTTAAGAATTTTTATTTATTTTATTTTTAATTTGTGGGATAAAACAAGCATTTCAATAACATAGTAAAATAAAAAAGATTGCTCATGAAACTGCAATTCAATTATGTGTAACTTGTTATTCTATTTAAATATATAATAAAATTATCATGTAATTTTTTTCTTTTTTTCCCTTCCTTTTTCCCCCATCCTAGTAATGACTACCATTAGACACAAATATGTATAGATAGATTGATAGATATGTGAAATCATTCTGTACATACTTCTATTTATCATTTCTTTCTCTGGATGCAGATATGCAGATATCTTCCTTTATATGTCTTTTGAAGTTAATTTAGGTATTTATAATAATCAAAATGATATTCTCTCAAAGTCATTCTTAAAACAATATTGCTGGGGACAGCTAGGTGGCACGGTGGATAAAGCACCGGCCCTGAAGTCAGGAAGACCTGAGTTCAAATCTGGCTTCAGACCAAACACTTGACACTTAATAGCTGTGTGACTCTGGGCAAGTCACTTAACCCCAATTGCCTTAAAAAAATATTGCTGTTACTGTATATGATGTTCTCTTAGTTCTGCTCA
The DNA here is from genome assembly GCF_900497805.2 of Vombatus ursinus. NCBI lineage: Eukaryota > Metazoa > Chordata > Mammalia > Diprotodontia > Vombatidae > Vombatus > Vombatus ursinus. The sequence continues at coordinate 5,279,151 of NW_020946557.1, read as the reverse complement.
TTTTATTATTCATTATTTTGTTCAAGTCTTTCTATGTTTTTTTTAAGATTATCGAGTTCAGGAACATTTATTAGGCACCCGTTATGTACCAGGCACCATACTAAGTGCTTACACATATTATATCACTTGATCCTCAAAACAACCTTGTGAGGTAGGTACTATTATTATTGTTATTTTATGTTTGTGGAAACTGAGCTACCTCAGTAGCTACCTAATAGAGGTTAAGTGACTTGCCCAGCATCACACAGAAAGTAAGTGTATGAGGGTGGATTTGAATTCAGGTGTTCCTGACTCCAGGGCCAACACTCTATCGACTGTGCAACCTAGATAAGATATAAACAAAAACAATACTTTTTAAAAATTGTGATTTTATTGGTAAAGATACTTTCTTCATTAATGTTGGTAGGGACGCCTCCATGTTCTTGTAATTTTAATGGACCCAACAAAATGAATACCTGATGGCTAAAATGTTAGTGATGAGCCTCTCTGGAATTAACTAGTCTGTTAATTAGACATATATTTCCTCTGTTGCCAAGCCCATATTCACTGTCATTACAGATTGTTCACACCTCTCAAAGCTTGTGCTATGCTGGCCTAATATAGCAGGTATAGCCTCCCAAAACAGACACACTTATGCTATGATGAGGTATCAGAGCAGGGTTTTAGTAGTGGAAATAACTGTAATATAAAGTAGTATATGATTTTTTTTTCTTTTCTGACATGTCATTTAATGGATTCTCCTCTTAAAACTCTGATCACTCCTCTGTCTCCTTCAAGAGCTCCTCTTCCACTCCCTTGAAGTAGTCATTTCCCAAGGTTCTACACTTGAGTCTGTCCTTGCTGTTTATCCCTATTCCTTTGTTGTTTGCATCTCTTCCCATAACTTTGACTATTGGTTCCTAAGTCTTTATCTCTCATTTCAATTTCTTTGCTGAACATCCAAACCTAGATTTCTGATTCACTATTGGACACCTCTATCTAGACATCCTGCCAGAACCTCAGAAATTTAATATGTCCAGAAATGAACCTCTCAATTTTCAGCTGTATACATTTATCATCTCATTTTCCTATTTCTTTGTATGGTAACAATGACCTACCAGTAAAAAACTGAAATCAGTTTTAACTCTTACTTTTCCATATCTATGCCTTCATATTTTTGCTGACTCTTGCTTTGAGGTAGTTGTATTAAATATTTACAAATGACTTGACTCTGAAGGAGGGTTCTCTCTGATAATTCCCTACTTGTGAGGAATAATTTTGGTTTCTAGTAATTATTTTTCAGAATTCCCCCATCCCCTCCTTTCTTTCTTATCCTGGAATCACTAGCATCTGTTTACTTGACATATCTTTTGCTAGTTCATCTCATTTTTTTTTAACAAACTTATCAGGATCTGTTTTGTGTTGTACATGTATTGTCCTGTGTGAATAAGGCACATTTCAAACCTTGCCTCTTGTGGAACTAAGTTTCAGAATTAAAAAGTATATATTTATTTGTCTATTGCTTGCTTGGTTTTAGAAAAGAAAAGATATTTTAAATGATTTGTAAATTAGAACCTATTCCTAGCAGTTGAATGACTATCATGTTAGCCCCCTTTTCTGGGCAGTTATACAAAAGGGTTTTTCTTAGATTAGTTATAGGAACCAAAAATGACCTACCATATTTTCATTTTTTGGGGAAAGGAAGAAATAACTAAATGGAAAATTTAAATCTCTATGGCTTAAAAAAGGGGAAAAAAAGTTGAACCTAAATAATCAGTAGCAAAAAAGCTAAGTTTAGAATGGATCCCAGAAAAAACTAATCAGTATTGCATAATATTGACTGCCATTTTTTTTCTTTCATGTATATATGATTATCCTTTAAAATATAAGAAATGAAATTTAGAGACAATTCAAAAAGAAAATAACATTTCCCAAAATGAGCAGAGATCCTCTCTACTTGATTTGAAGAATCAAGGCTCAGGGAAAGTTCATGTAAATGATAATGGGAACAAAAACTAAATTTCATAGTGAAGTATATATCTCTGGATTTACTTCTGATTTTAAAATTAGAAATTAAAAGTTCCAAATATTTGCAAGAAATATTAATTCTTCATTATTCCTTATGTAAATTGTAGGATACATGATTTCTCAAAAATTTTGTACCAACTCTATTACTGAAAGGTGTTTAATTAATTCCTCACTTTTAGTAGCTATCGCTGCTTAAAAATGAATTTTTATATAAATCAATACTTCATTTTTAGTGGGAAAAGTTTTGATTGCCTACAGGAACCAACTTAATTAAATGAATTGGATGGGTCAAATTGTTTGGAAAATGGAAGGAATTTTGTGTAGCTGTTTCTTACTACCTAAAGAGAATGAGATAAAGAACACATTTTGAAAGGATTAAAAAATCAAATATGTAGAAAGTGCGCTAAATTGAAAAGAGACAAAAAGAGTGGGAAAAAGAAAACTAAAGCAAATAATACAATTGAAACACATGAAGCATTATTTAGAAGCAGACAATTTTAAGGTTTAGAAATCAATAGGAATGTGGCCAAAGTAAATATTATAGGCCTAGCATGAGAAATAAAATAATGGCACAGTCTGCATTACAAAATATTTGCTAGTTATTGCAGACTTAGAGTATCTACCCATTTAAAACTGGTAGGAGATGTGACTCTTAAAAACACAATTCCTCTCCAGGAAATTGGGAGTGGGGAGGATGATTTTTAAGGTTTACTTCAGATGTGCTGGTATGGACTTTGAAAAGGGTGCTTGAGTCATGGAACAAATATAAGAATGAACAATTTAAACTGAAATATATATTGGGTTTGATATTTTAGCTGATGACAATTACAATCCATGACATAGTTGATCTGGGTTGTGGATAGCTAATGATAAACCAAGGTGAAATGTAGCTGTCAATGACCCTGTGCTAGGGTTTTGAATGCAATCAGAATGGAATGCCAAAATTGGGAAATACAAAAATAGATGCTTTTTTTTTGCTTATTTACCTTTTTAGTTATTTGAAGATGCATTTAACTATAATATAGGAGTAATGGAAATAAGTACTCTTTTGTCTATTTTAATTGTTCAGGTGATTGTTAAATGACAATGCTATGTCTTTGAGTTTTAAGCATTGTATACAAAGAAAAAAATATTATAAAGACATACAATTAATAGTTTGGGAATGATACCTGAAGTGTGATTTATGGGTAACATTATGGGATTAATTTCTATTTAGAATGCAAATTTGATTTGTTTAATTCTGGTAAAAGTGTTGGTTCCCTATCCAGCTGCCAAATTGATTTTCTTAAAGCACATATCTGACCTTATTTTCCTCTTACTCTATAGACTCCAATGGCTTCCTCTTGCCACAATGATGAAATATAAAATTCTCTTTGGCATTTTAAGTCTTTCATAACCTGACCTTTTCCTATCTTTCCAATCTTTCATATATTTTATTCTCCATGCATCCTCAAACTATGTAACACTGATCTATTTGCTATTCCTCATACAGGACACTCCATTTCTTACTAGTTGTTCCTTATGCATTCTCTATTCTCCAATTGTCTTTATTCTCACCTCCATCACCTGGCTTCCCTGGCTTCCTTCAAGACTCAAGACCATTGATCCCACATTTTCAAATGATTGTCTTTTATTCATCTCAAGCTCAACTTGTGTAAATATGGAAGTCATTATGTTTTCTTCCAACATACCCCTCTTCCTGACTTCTGTACCTTTGTACCACTATCCTTTCAGTTGCTCAGGTTCAGACCCAAACTCCCCATTCTCCCTCACCTTCTACTTCTAATCACTTGCCATGTCTTTTCAAGTCTACCTCAAAAACATTTCTCGTATATTCCCATTCTCTTTGCCAACAAGGTCATCATCTTACTTCAAGCCTTCATTATCATTTATCTGGACTATTGAAATTGATTTCTCTGAAAAAGAAGTCTTTGCAGCAAGGTTGCTCAATAAAGTTCTCACTTCTAAGATATACCAGGAACTGATATGAGTTGAAATTGAAGTACATACCAAATCACAGGTCTTACTTTCAGCCTGGTTTACATAGACATCATCAAAGGGTGCAATCCACTCTATCACCAATACCAACTGCTGATCAATTGCTACTGGTTGACAACTACTGTAGCCCATCTTCCTCAGAAGTTACAGCAACTGAAGAAAATTCCTACTGTCAACTGGGATATCCAGTTTGAGATATTCAAAAGATAACTAGCACTCTGTGACTAGTTACTCAGGAGAGAGAATAGGGTCATATGTAAAGATGTATTGGAGACATCTATATAGCAATGATAATTGAACCCATGGAAATTGATGAGATCTCCAAGTGGGGATGGTCAAATCAACAATAAAGATTCAAGGACAGAGCCAAGATGGTGGAGAAAAAGCAGTAACTTGCTTGACTTCTCCACCAAAGATTGGTGGAAAGAATCTACCAATCATCTCCTGAAAGAGGTCTTCAAAGCAAAATTCCTAGGAATATTATAGCCAAATTCCAGAGTACTCAGGTCAAGGATAAAATATTACAAGCAGCCAGAAAGAAACAATTCAAGTATTGTGGAAACACAATCAAGATAACACAAGATTTGGCAGCTTCTACATTAAGGGATTGGAGGGCTTGGAATATAATATTTCAGAGGTCAAAGGAGATAGGATTACAACCAAGAATCACCTACTCAGCAAAACTGAGTGTACTCCTTCAGAGGAAAAATGGATTTTCAGTGAAATAGAGGACTTTCAAGCATTCTTGATGAAGAGACCAGAGCTGAATAGAAAATTTGACTTTCAAATACAAGACTCAAGAGAAAAATGAAGAGGTAAACAAGAAAAAGGAATCATAAGGGACTTATTAAGGTTGAACTGTTTATATTCTTACACGGAAAGATGATATTTGTAACCTATGAGACCTTTGTCAGTATTAGGGTAGTTGGAGGGAAAAAAATATGTATAGATAGATCGACAGATAGACAGATAGAAGGCACAAGGTGAGTTGAAGATGAAGGGGTGATATCTGGAGTATAAAATTAAGGGGTGAGAGGATTATACTGAGAGAAGGAGAAAGAGAAAGGTAGAATGGGGTAAATTAGCTCACACAAAACAGACAAGAAAAGGCTTTTATAGTGGAGGGGAAGTGTGGGAAGGTGAGAGGGAATGAGTGAATCTTATTCTCATTAGATTGGGTTTAAGGAGGGAATAACATACACACTCAATTGGTATGGAAATCTATCTTACCCACCAGGAAAATAGAGGGAAAGGGGATAAGAGAGTGGAAAGATGATAGAAGGGAGGGCAGATTGGGGGAGGGGGTAATCAGAAGCAACCATTTATGAAGAGGGACAGATAGAGAGAACAGGGTCAAAAGAGAGAATAGAATGAATGGGGGGGACAAGTTAGGATGAAGAGAAATATAGTTAGTTTTTGACAACATGACTACTATGGAAGTGTTTTGCATGACTACACATGTATAACCTGTATCAAGCTGTTTGCCTTCTCAATGAGGGTGGGTAGGGAATGAGGAAAAGAGAAAATTTGAAATCCAAAGTTTTAAAAAAATATTAAAAGTTGTTTTCACATGCAAATGGGAAATAAGATATACAGGCAATGGGATATAGAAATCTATCCTGCCCTATAGGAAAATAGAAGGGGAAGGGGATAAGAGAAAGAAGGGAAAATAGAAGGAAGGGCAGATTGGGAGAAGAGGTATTAAGAATGCATGCCATCTTGGGTTGGGGGGAAGGACAAGATGGGAAGAAAATTTGGAACTCAAAATCTTGTGCAAGTGAATGTTGAAAACTAAAAATAAATAAATTTAAAAAAGAAAGAAAAAAAGAATTAAGGTTCATTGAGGATAGGGACTATTCTATTTTTGTTTCTTTCCCCCAGCATGTAGTATAGTGTCAAGCAAATGGTAGGTGTTTAATAAATACTTATTGATTGATTGATATCTCTTACATAATTTCTTACATGCACAGAATCATAAGAAATATTTTTAATTTACCTAGTCCCCAAAATACTGCAACACTTTAAAGAAAATCTGCAACTTTAGTTCTATGGATATTACAATGTTCCAATATTAGCCAAAAAAAAAAAAAGCAATGCATCAATGCAGATCACTTGCAAAGGTTAAAAAAAGAAGCACACAAGCAAAAATATTGGTTTTGTAGCAAGTAAACATTCGTAATTATTAAAAGCTTTGAATGGTTTCCCTAATGCAAGCCAATCTACTGTCTTTCTATTATGCATTTGGTGGCCCAGATCATTGTTCATCTTCATCACCTGTTCTAGAGGGATGTCTTGATTCAGTGGGCCTTGTGTGCATGCTTCTTTGTTTAATTGATTTTCAAAATTCACTAAGAAACTGAAAGTATCAGGGGAGTTCAGAAATGGCATTTAGTAGTTGATATTTGAATTCAGACCTCTGAAAATAAGTAGGAAGTGGGCAGTGGTGTGTCTGTGTCTGTGTCTTTGTGTGTGTGTCTGTGTCTCTGTGTTGAGGCATGGGGCAGGCATTACACATGGACAGATAAGTATAAACAAGGTTTCAATTTGACAAAAATTTCCTAAGCATCTATTGGGTACTGCTTTATTTCATTCATTCACCATCCAAATATATGTTAACATTTTGTTGTTGTTGTTGTCCAGTCATTTTTCAGTTGTGTTTGACTCTTTATGACCTTATTTGGCATTATCTTAGCAAAGATACTGGAGTGATTTGCCGTTTCCTTCTCCAGGTAATTTTTATTTACTTGATTAGTTGTGTTTCACTCTTTGTAACACCATTTAGGATTTTCTTGGCAAAGATACTAGGGCAAGGATGGGGAACATGCATCCTTGAGGCCACATGTGGCCCTCTAGGTCCTCAAGTGTAGCCCTCACAGGTTCTCCATACCTGTACTAGAATGTTTTGCCATTTGCTTCTCCACCTCATTTTACAGATGAGGAAAATGGGGCAACCAGGGTTAAGTGACTTGCCCAGGGTCCCCCAGCTAATAAGTGTCTGAAGCTGGATTTGAACTCAGGTCTTCCTGACTCCAATCCCAGTGTTCTATCCACTGTGCTATATATCCACATAGCTGACCAAATTTTGTCCAATTACCATAAACTGTCCAAAATCACAAAGTTAATTATTACAATTCCAAGACTAGAATATGTCTATTTTCTAATGTACTGTACGTACCAATACATTATGCCATAGATTCAAATATTCTATAAAAAAAGGTGAAGAGTGATCAGTAGGGTGCTACATTAAAAATTGAATAATTAATGGAACTTTCCTAAACAACATCAAGTGCCACTAAGAAACATAGAAAAGAAGTATTCAGGACCACAGTTCTGTGAAACTATTAATGCAACTAATGATTTCAACTCTATATTAGCACTGGACTAAGGCCAACATTGATTTTTTTTCTCAACAAAGATGATATTCAGGAGATTTCTACTCCCAAATTGCTTTAGGAAGCAGACAAGTAACCAGTAATAGATCAGATAGTGGTAAATGCAAAAGATGTTATAGATTTAATTGACAAACTCAATGTAGATAAATGTTCAGGAATGGATGGCATCTATCCAAAAGTTTTACCACAGCTGAAGAATGAATTATGGAATCTTTGGCCAAAAGGTATAATGGGCATTAAAAACAGCTACTGTGTTGGATTTCTTATGAAAAGTCAATGGGCTTTGTATTCATAAAAGGCCCTGAGGGGGCCCCTGGGAGCTATGGAATAGTGAATTTTGCCCTTTACCTTAATAATAATAGTCCTAATGCTTTACCTTTGTATTCCACTTTACACATTTCAAAGCACTTCCACATACATTATTTCAGTGTTTTCTTTTAATGTGAGCAGAATTGTGGAACAAATCCTATCTTTATATTCAGAAGATTTGAGAAGATTTAAATCTCAAATTTGCTATTTGTTACCTCATGACCTTAGGCAAGTTACCTCAATTCTCTGAATATGGTTTTTTCATCTTAAGTTGAAGATAGTAATAATTTCTGTGCTTCTCTCATGTAGTTGTTGATGGGCTTAAATGAGATAATAACTTATGTGAAAGTAGGAGGTAGTCTTTGAAAATTAAATTAGCTAAAATTAACATTAAAAATAAAATCACCATTATCATTATTAGATGAAAGATATTATTATTATTATCCCCATTTTGTACCTGAGGAATCTGAGACTTACAGGAATAAAATATTTATCCTAAGATAGCATAGCTAGTAAGTAGCTGATCAAAGGCTTGAATCCAGATCTGCTGATTTGCTTGTTTATTACTTACACTGATTAAATTCAATTCAGCTTGATATGATTTGTTTCAATTAAATTCAATTGAGACTCCATTCCATATTGTCTCTTATATCCATCGTCAGGAGTTTGGGAAACATACTTAACAAAGCTGGATGATACTGCAAAGCTTAGAGTTGGAGAAGAGGAATATTGTATCTCCTTCAGGGGGCTAACGTATCCCAGTTTTTAGGTAGTCACTGGAACTAAGGGATAATTCCTTCCTGGGAGAAAAAAGGAACATAGAATCTTAGTTCTAGAACTATAAATCTTCTCAGTCATCATTTAGTCCAACTAAGCTGCCCAAAGAAACATAGAAACTACATCCAAATTAGTACGCAAGTGAACAAAAACCAGAAGCCAGAATAGAGAAGAGTCATAATCTCTAAGAACCTCTCTGCTCAAAGCACTGAGGCAGAAGTTAGATATCTAGGCATCAATATGGGCAATTCAAATAGAAAAAATTATTTTCAGAAGGCAAACGTCATGCTGCCAGAAGTGATGGCAAAATGACCAACTAATGTAATCTGCTTTTTCAAAATCTTGGTCTTTTATGACTGTGTCCTGATCCTACTTGAATAGATTATTACTAAAGGTCAGAACCAAACCATTGTCTCAATCTGACTTAGACATTCTAGGTCTGCTAGGAGCAATATCTCCAAGGGGATTCCAGTCATGTGAGATGAACTAGCACTCCCTCTTCAGAGATGCCATCCCCAATATTTTATTGTTCTGAAGGATTAAAGGAATAAGCCATTGAAGCTACTTCCTTGTCTACTAGTGTACAAAAATCCAAGACAAGAGTTAGGGCCCCTCATATTTGAAGATTTTCCACTGCCAGTGAGTCAACATACCTTTCTGAGAAGATGCATTAGGAAATGCATAGGAGTGGTGGTGGCTGCAGCAGTATGTACTGGAACCAATGATATATTCATATTCTTACTGAGTATCCTATCCATGCCATGTTGATTAACTTTTCTTTTGTTAAGTGATAGATTTTCTATGAGCTTTATTTTTTTCTAGTCCTGACCCTGAATTACCTGACTAGTATGAGTTAGGGCTGCTCCATCATATATTGCTTCAGAAACAGAGGTGGGATGAGGGGCAGAAAGGCGATTCCTAAATAGGGCCCCGTCTTAGGTAGGATGAAATTGAGAGGATTGAGAAAAGAATGGGGTAGGAGAAAACTTGTCAATAGCCTTTCATTGTAAATTTCTCTCTTCACTGATGATTTTCTTTTAGGAACCAAAATTTCAATGATTGGGAATACTGGCGCTCAGAGATGAGCATTCACAAATGTTTTAATCAACAATGATGCCAAATAAGTATTAAAGTTACTATGATAAAAATAATTTATTTTTAAAAGATGACCAGTAGAAGGGAGTTAACCCACATGTACTTAAATGATTTTCAAACTAATCTTAAAAGAAAGGTATAATTGAATATTATCAGTTGAAAAGCTAAAATGGAAATGAAAGATGAGGGGGTAATCTTTCATTACAATACCATTTTCAAAAATATTTTGAATTACCAATAATGTTTCCTCTAAAATTATGCCTTAGTGATATGAATGTCCTTTTACTTGGGTGGATTACCTTACTTTTGATGTATACACACACACACACGCACACACACACACACATACATATATACATATATTTCCATTGTATATAGGTTTTTAATGTGGTTCAAATACTGCTTGCAGCTACATTTTTCCTCCTTGTGCCTCTCATTTTTAAAAACTCCTCTCTGCAGACCTTTGTGAATGGCAGTATCCAAAGTGAAATAAGTCATATTAAACTACTTTACTATAATGTCATAAATGATTCTTTTGGAGGAATAGTAAGGATGAGAGCTCTAGAAATTAAATTGTATTTCCTTTTATCATATCAAACATTTTTTCTGTCCATTGAGTTGATATTTATATTTTAATTTTTGGAACAATGCAGTCCATTTCATCTCTCTGAGTCTGGTTTAGACATTTATTTCTTAAATAGAGCTATTGATTTTTCCTCCATCTCCTCCAGAGGTTTCTTTTTGTATTTTGCTAATTGCCTTGAAAGTAGTATGTTCCAAGGCAAACAAGCAGTGACATCTCCTCTTAATCTCACATCACTATCTTTTTTCTTCCTGTAATGTAAGTGTGAATAACTTATTTGTAAAAGACACTAAATTTTGGATTTATGATTTTTCATATGAAAATATGAAGCAATAGAATTTCCCTTCCAGTCTAACTAGTACTCCAGAGGAATAAATAAGGAAAAGTAGGACATAGCAATTTGGTGATTTCAGTGAAAATTAGAGTGAAGGGACATACATCAACTATAGAAATCCACTATAATTTATATGTGACAATGATCAGACATCAACTGAGTTAACTCTCAAAGTATTCTTTGTAAGTACTTTCAAATAGATTAAAGATGAGCAATCAATATGTTTGCATTGGCATATGTGAAATCATTTTTGAATAGGTTCCCTTTCCATTTATCACATTCAATCAATCAACCAAGAAGCATTTGTTAAACACATGCTATGTGCTTTATCCATCTTCCTCCCCCTCTCTTATAATAGACACCAGTAAGCATTAACTACAAAATTATTTTTAGATATATATTTTAGGACAAAAGATTGAAGAAAAGTCAAAGTCCTACAGGAAAGACCTGGAAGAAGGGTCTTTTAATATAATAGCTGCTCACCCACTGGGCCTCTGCTACTTCAAAGAAAGATAAAGTCAGATCCAGTTTAAATGAAATAAAGCTGTTGACCATCTACCCCTCTGTCCTTCAAACCTGACTGAGGTATAATAGAATTCAGATCTGTGATTATATCTTCCCCTAGATTTTTCTGATTCCAACCTCGACTGATTAAATGGTGGCTTCTGGCTTAATTCCAGAAACTGATCATTTTGAGTATTCCCAATTAATTTGTCTTGATGCCTCCTCATCTACCTTTTTCATTCCTAGTGGTTCTCCTCACTTCCTCTATGTCTCCCTTTCTGCACTGACCTATTTTCTTCTGACTGATGCAAATTCATCTATGATTTCAATTCAATTCAATTAGACAACCATGAATTAAGTGCCTATTGTGTACTAGGTCCTATACCAAGTGCTGGGACTGCAAAGAGAAAAAAAAATTAAGGATAACTATATGAAGATTCCTTTCTCTACCTACATTGTTAAACTAGTGACTAACCAGAGCACCCTGTCATCTGTTCCTTACTTGTACTTGACTCTTGGCTGCTACCTAGTGGCAATAAGTAGTACTGTCCTACTTCGACTTTAGGCAAACTCTTGGTGCAGTGACAACGTGGGCTTGGACCTAACTAATATATTTCAAAATTTAAAGTTAAGAATTCTTTCTGTAGCACTATTATGAAGGGGATTGCTAAATTCAGTAGAACTTATTGTGAAGATTATTATTAAGCGAAATAGAAGTATTGATTAAACATGTAATATATTGAATACTTTAAGAAGTGGTGATCTTGACAGTGTGGTCACCCATTGAAGTATAAATAATTCTAATCCACTTCAAGGCAACAGGAATCCACTATAGTAGGATGAGTTGTATGGTCAAATTTGTACTTAAGGAAAATTACTTCAGCAGCAGTGTGTAGGATATAGTAGAATTGTAAAAGACTTGAGACAGGGAGAATAATTAGAAGATTTTTGGAATAATCTAGGTGAGATGATGAAAGCCTGAACTAAGTTAGTAGTTCTGGAAGTGGAGATAGGGTGTTATATATCAGTGTTGAGAGAGCAGAAATATCCAAATTTGGCAACTGTTTTGGATATATGATGTGTGAAAGAATGATGATATTATTAAGATTATGAATCTGGAAGGTTGGGGAGTTGGTGGTGCCTTTGACCCAAATAGGGAAGTTTGGAAGAGAGGTAGTTTTAGGGAAAGTATAAGGAGTTCATTCAGTTTATGAACTCATTCAGATATGTGGAGTTGAAAAGCTCTCTAATATATGCAGTTTGAAATATCTAATAGACAACTGGCAATGTGGGCCTGAAACTTGGGACATATTGGTAATTTATATATAAATCTGGGAGTTATCTGCATAGAGATAAGAGGTAAACCCTTGGGATCTGATGTAGTTACCAAGGGGAAAATTATGTAGAGAAAAGATAAGTGAACCTAGTCCAGAATCTTGGAGAACATCTACAGGTAAGGGACGTGACATAGATGTTAAACTAGTGAAGGAGACTGAGGAACAGAATACATTTGACAAAAAACAAAACAAAACAAAACAAACAAACAAACAAAAACCCTTGGCCCATGAACAACTGCATGGTATCTTAGTAGTGGTACCTAAATAACTATCTGTTCTCAAATATCTCTACTGTTAACTTGAAACATTGCTTTGATATTCCTAACATTAACCTCATTTCTATGAGTCAGGCATTGTCTTAGTAAAAACAAACAAGGTAAACAAATAAAAACAAAAAAAATCCCTGAAAAATGCAAATATGTTATAGAGAGAGACGTATTAACCAAATCCTCCAAATGAGTGAATAAAGCATTAAGTGCGTACTATACGTGAAACACTGTGGTAAGTGCTGGGGATACAAATGGAAAAGTAAGATAGTCCCTGTTCTCAAGAAGTTCAAATAATAATGGCAGAAAACATATTGAAGGTTAATTTTTTCAGTTAAATTTTATTTTATTTTCAGTTACAAATTCTTTCTCTTCCCATTTTCCCTTCCCCACCCTTTGAGAAGTGAAGAAAAACAAAATCCATTACAAATCATTGTTGTTATTCAGTCATTCAATTGTGTTTGACTCTTCTTGTCCCCATGGACCATATCATGCCAATATGGTCCATAGGATTTTCTTGGCAAGAATACTGAAGTGATTTGCAATTTCCTTCTCCAAAGTGAAACAGAGGTTAAGTGACTTGCCCAGACTCACACAGCTAGTAAGTACCTGAGACCAGATCTGAATTCAGGTCTTCTACCTAAGTTGTGCAGTAAATAGAATGCCAGGCTTGAAGTCAGAAAGACTCCTTGTCCTGAGGTCAAATCTGGTCTCAAACACTTACTAGTTGTGTGACCCTGGGCAAGTCATTTAATCCTATTTGTCTCAGTTTCCTTATCTGTAAAATGAACTGAAGAAGGAAACAACAGCCCACCCTAATATCTTCTCCAAGAAAACCCTAGGTAGCATCATGAAGAATCAGACACAACTGAATTGACAGAAAAACAATGACCTTCCTGAATCCAGGCCCAGTGCTCTATCCACCAAACCATTGAGCTACCTCATTATAAATCATATGGTAATGTGAAACAAATTTTCACCTCAAAAAAAAAAAAGAAAGAGAGGAAAATATGATTCAATCTTCATTGAGGCTATCAATTTCTATGTGGAGGACACTAGCAACTTTCATCATGATACCTTTGGAATTGTAATGGTTCATTGTATTGACCAGAATTACTAAGTGTTTCAAGTTGACTATTTTTATGAACTGTTAGTGTAGAAATCGTTTTCCTGGTCCTGTTCATTTTTCTCTGCATTAGTAAATATGGCTTCCCAGGTTTTTCTGAAATTTTCCCCTTCATCACTCTTATAGTACAATAGTATTCCATCACTTTCATATACATAATTTGTTCAGCCATTCCCAAATGATGAAAATCCCCTTAGTTTCCAATTTTTGCCACCAAAAAGAGCTGCTATAAATATTTTCTACATTAGGGTTCTTTTCCTTTTTCTTTGATCTCTTTGAAGTATAGCTCTAGTGGCAATAATACTGTGTCAAAGGAGTATATAAAGTTTAATAGTTTGGGGGGAGATAATTCTGTATCATTCTCCAGAATGGTTGAAATAGTCCAGAGTTAACAGTGAATTAGTACACCTATTTTCCTACATACCCTCCAGCATTTGTCATCTTAGTCAATCTGATAGGAATGAGGTAGTACCTCAGTTGCTCCAATTATTAGTGATTTAGAGCATTTTTTCACATGGCTATTGAACTTTGTGACTTCTTCCTCTGAAAATTACCTATTATATTCTTTGACTATTCATCAGTTAAGGAATAGTTTTTATTCTTGTTATTTTGGTGTAGTTTGCTATATGTTTTAGAAATGAGATCTTTTTCAGATAAACCTGCATTAAAGATTTTCTCCCATTTTCTGTTTTTCTTCTAATTTTATGTGCATTGGTTTTGTGTAATTTTTTTAAATTTTATGTAATCAAAATTATCCTTTTTACCTCCTGTGAGCTTCTCTATGTTTTGTTTGGACATGAACTCTTCCCATATCCATAGATCTGAGAAGTAATTTCTTTCATGCTCCTTATGTTTAAATCGTGGACCCAATTTGAGCTTATCTTGGTATATTGTGAAAGATGTTGTTCTATACATAGTTTATGCCAGACTACTTTCTAGTTTTATACTTTTTAGTTTTATATTGAAGGTTTTACCTGCAAATAAGATGAAATGGTACCATGGTCCTTAGGGTATAGTGCAAAAGCAGATGGTTATGCCTCTTCTTTAATGTCATTTACACTGATAAAATATACATATAAGTTTCTGATACTGAATTGAATGATGGTGCCAGGGATTTGCTGTCAAGAAATTTCTTTGCTTGGTCTTCAGTATATATGACTGTAGCACCTGAAGGAGCAGATGCCAGACTGCATTTCCATAGGGCTTGTTTGCTAGAATGATCATCATAGATAATGGTATTACTATTCACAAAGTTCTTGATTTTAGGGTCCTAGGCTGTCTCCACCATGGTTAGACAAGCAATGGTGTTCAAAGTCTTTCTACTTGTCTGATATATTCTGTTTCAGGTCTCTCCTGCAGGGTACCTTGATTCTTCAGTTAGACTGGCCTTCCCTGTATATGGAAGTTGGTTAGCAGTGATTGGGGAAGACTGTCCTTATCTCCACAGAATTTGCCTACTCAGATGATGGCTGTGAAGATTGAGCTGAAAGTAGTGTTGGTGGTCTGGGAAGTAATCCTGTCAAAGCCAGGGCTCCCTTGCTTATCTGACTGTTGGTAGCCACTGGTCAGTAGTTTTCACTGGTATAATGAGGAAGGTGATCATATTAACAGCCCTGGTAGAATAGGACACAGAGCATGCTGATTTTGGCTTTTTTAGAGAAATAGAAGCTTTGGGATCAGAATTGCTTAAAAGAAGTGGCCTAGATTCTATTCTCTTTGAGAGTAAGGTTGAAATGGGGATGGTGGAAGAGGGATGAGACTTAGAGACATATGAAGATTGAAATTCAACTTTCCTTACTTCACAATTACACCTAGTTCTGGTTCTGATGATAATATGATAATATGTATAATCAGTAAAATGCACTGAGTAATTAATTGATAAAATAATCAAATTCAGAAGGTAATTTTACAAGAAGAAATAATACTAACATCAATGAAACCCACACATTTTACAAAAAGGGTAGGAAAAACCTCCCGTGTTGATTGCAAAAAAAAAAAGTCAGAAATTGGACCTTGGAGAAAATATATGTGTTATATATATATATAAAAAAACACATGTATTTTCTCCAAGGTCCAATTTATATATATATATATATATTTATGTATGTATGTATGTATGTGTGTATATGTATATATACACATATAAGCACACATAAACATGCATGTATGTGTGTTATGTCTATATATATCTATACATATATGTGTATCTATCTATCTCTGTATAAGAGATTAATGGAATTCCTAGAAAGAATATTAAAATAGTACATCTACAGTTCTACACATATTAACAAAGTCCTAAAGATAAATAGTGAAAGACCATAGTGCTGAGAGGACATGGCAAAAACATGACCATTATGGATGGAGCTCTGGGAAGCTGTGTGAAAAGGAGCAATTGAATTACATACATTAGGATGCAATATTACAAATCTTTCTTCAGACTACATAGAGCAATGTGCATCCCTATAGGAAAAAATAGAGATGTGCTGATAGACCTGATAGGTCACTGGTGTTATTCTGAATGTTGTTCCTATGATTTAGTAAGCCATTTATTTGGAGCACATTTGGCTTCCAAACTGAGAAAGCTACTCAGCTTAAAAGAGATTCATAATCTATTTCTGTACCCACACAGCAGGCACTCATTCATGCTGAAAGAGAACATATACTCTGAGAGGACATTTTCCACTGCTGTGGGTTTCCCTGTAGCATCCTCAATCTCTGAGGCAGAATTCTGTTCATTAAAGAAATCAGATTTGCTGCTGGAGGGGATCCAATGGGCAAATCCATCTAGAACAAGGTAATTTTTCCCTGGCCCCCCTGCTTTGAAGACTCCCACAGCTGGTTAATGAGTAGGTTTCCAATGTTTATGCCAGTTTTTTACACACACACACAGACACACACAGACACACACACACACACATTGGTGTGGAAGATAGGGGCCAAAATGTTATGTTCTCCCTTTGACTTCAACATCATTACTAGGATACCTCTGTCATGCTAGATAGGTAGCTTAGTTTATAGAGCGCTGGGCTTAAAGTCAGAAAGACCTGAATTCAAATCTGGCTTCAGCCACTTACTAACTATTTAACCCTGAGCAAATCATTTAAACTCTCTTTGCCTCAGTCTACTCAATGTAAAAGAGGGAAAATAATAGCACCTACGTCTCAGAGTTGTTGTGAGAAACAAATAAGGTAATATCTGCAAAGTGCTTAGCATAGTGCCTGGCACATAGCAAGTGTAATACAAATGCTTATATCCCCCTTCTTCCTTTCCCCCTACTCATTTCTTAAAGGAACACTGAATTATTGAGTCTTTACATATCAGACTTTGAAATTAAGAGATTTAGATTGAGGGAGCATAAAGACTACTCTCAGCAAGTTTAATACTAGGTTATATCCTGCAAAAGTTCACCATTTACTTCTAACCTGTTGCTGTGGAAATATGGCATTTTCCTATGCCACTTTTCATATAACATTAAGACATAATATGCCTTATTGCTCAGTGACATTTAATGGTGTTAGGTGCTAGAGTGCATTCAGATTTTGAATGAAGGCTAAGAAAAGCATTTCAGTAACTCAAAGCATCAAATACTACTAACCATAATGATAAATGGTCCACTGTGAGTTGGTAGAAAAAGCACAAGGAATTAGTGCTAGCTGCCTATTAAAGTGGAATGGCTTTTTAAAATGTTAATGGCTTACATGAGCTGGTGACAGAATGAAGTGGTTTACGATGACAGGCCCAATGGGCTGAAGGCTTCACTTTTGCTGGGCTTGATATTTGGATACATATCACATTCCAGATCTATTATATTTGAATATCAACCCATTTTTCCCCTTTGAATGTTCCCTTCCATTCCTTGCCTATTGG
Source organism: Vombatus ursinus (assembly GCF_900497805.2). Taxonomy (NCBI): domain Eukaryota; kingdom Metazoa; phylum Chordata; class Mammalia; order Diprotodontia; family Vombatidae; genus Vombatus; species Vombatus ursinus. Next base: position 5,261,556 of record NW_020946557.1, on the reverse strand, counting down.
CCTTGACATAAAAGATGATAAGAGAAATTGCTTTCTACCTACACTCAGAATAAAGAAAGGATGTATAAGTTTTCTCTGTATTATTACTGGATGGGTTGGGTTGTCTAGAAAAGTCATTTCACTTGGGTAAACATAAAGGGGTTGAATACACACACACATATACACATACATATATATGTATATATATACATATTTATGCATCTGTATTAATACCCATATCCATATATAAAGATATACAAGATATCCCCTAAAGTGAATGAATAAACATGTATACATATATAATATATCTATAGCTCAGCAATGATGATATCTCTAGGTAAGCTTATTAAAGAAAAAATAAAAACAATCTATATTCTCTTTAAGGTGATGGTGGCTATTACTTAAAAGCCAGATTGCTAAAAATGTAATCAATATTATCAGTATTCTTTTTTCTCTACCTCCTTTCCTTTTCTTTCTCCTTCCTTACCACATGGCAGACATTTTGCTTGACTTAAGGATTGTAGTGAAAAAAATATCTTTTGTCAGGTACTAATATTTTATTCTTATGTGCTTGAGAAATAAATATTAAATATTTGTTACTATTCCTTCTTTTGTAATGTATCCAAGTAACATTGACTTTTCAATTTATTCCCTAAACTTAGAAGTAAGATAGAATCTGTGTACCCACATTTCAAGCAACAGCAAGTGGGTCAAGCTATATCATTAACCTTCTTACCTATACTATTTGGTACTTTTAAAGAGATAATACAATAGTTTGACTTCCCACCCTTACTATACTTGTTCCACCTTAATATATATTGTTCCAGTGAAGTTGGACTATTCTATTCACTATGCTTAGAATAGACTCTTCCCTTTTGCCAATTTCCATCATTTTAAGTTCCCTCATTATTTTTTTTATTCTTTCCTTTCTACCTGAACCAATTCCGATAACTCCTTCTTGATGAAGCAATTCACCCTTCTCCCCTACCAGGTTACAGTGATCTTTCCCTATAAAAATTTGTCTTGACAGGTTCTCATGAACCTCCTTTGAACATAGTTCATTCTTTCTCATGTCACAGTAATTTATGTACTTTTTTTTCATCCTGTGGGAAGACCTGTGATTATTTTGTTCATAGGACTGCATAACAAAGTCAGTAATGTAAAACAAAGGAACTGGGGTAGAGAGTGCCAAGTCTATATTGCCCTTTCTATCTGGATTCAAGTTAAATTCCTTATCATCTTTTATGGGTGGTGGTGGTGGTGGTGTGGGTTACAGGAATTCAAAAGAACCCTTTTACCTTACCTCTAGTCAAAGCCTTTTCAGTTTTGCTAAGTAGAGTCCTCAAAATGACTTGAAAGTGATGAAGTTAGTGATCCAGGGATATGATATGAATTTACAAGAATAGTAACTCAGGGGCATGATATGAGTTTACAAGGACTCCAGTGTTTAGCATAATTCCTGGCACATAGTAGGTGCTTAATAAATTCCAATTGACTGACTGACTGAACTTTTGCCCATAGTGTATGTAGATAAGAATTTATATTGAATATCATGAGCAGTAGCAGGAGGAAAGGAGTTGATAAAATAGACTTTGCAATAGCTAAGGATATCCTTAGCTATCTCAGTTATATCATAGGCTTATATCACAAAAGAGATAAAGATTAACCTTTGGGCTCTCAAGCTAAAGAGTTGACATACCCCCTCTCTGCCCCTCAAACTGCATAAGAGTCAAATAATAACAGATGGTAACAATAATAGTAACACTAAAAAGAGGAGCACCAGAGATGCCTAGCAAAGAGCAGAGTTACTGCTGTTCAATCTTTTCAGTAATGTCTGACTCTTTGTGACCCCATTTGGGGTTTTCTTGGCAAAGATACTGGAGTGCTTTGCCTTTTCCTTCTCCAGCTCATTTTGCAGATGAGGAAACTGAGACAAATAGGGTTAAGTGACTTGCCTAGGGTCCCCCAGCAAGCAAGTGTTTGAGGCTAGATTTGAACTCAGATCTTCCTGACTTCAGGCCTGGAACTCTATCCACTGCACTACCTAGCAGAGATCAGTAGCAGTACCAATAATGAAAGCATTTGGCAATTATCTTCAAATTTTCTTATTTGGTATAGATTGCCATTTTGATGCCATAATGAGAAGATATCAGTGGTTCTTTAGTGTCAGAAGCCTGAGTTGCCCTACTTACATACTCATCCTAGGCATATGTATTCCCTTTTGTCAGTGTTACTTGATCATGATTATTCTCTATATAAATATCTCCAAGCCCACTAGAATGAAGATAACCTGTAGGAGAAGGCATGTTGGAGGAAATACTTTTATTTTTTCCTTTTTCTTTTTTTTTAGGGAAATACTTCTTGCCATTGATATTGCTAGGCTATTCACTTAAATGTCTTTTGTTTCCAACTAATATATCCCCTAGTTTCCTGATAAAAGAAGAACATCATTAGGCACCTAGGGCAGCAACAGGTGGCGTGCATGTGTGCATCTCCATGTTGTACCCCTTTTAAATCACAAGTTACTTGAGAGTAGGATCTGTGTTATATTTATGTTTATATTCTAATAATCATGTGTATAGTAGGAGTTTAAAATGTTTGCTTAATTTTTATAATAGAATAAAGCAGATAAGAAAGAGGAACACATGCAAAGAAATAAAGACAATAACTCAGAACCTTTCCAATCACTGAAGCTGTCAGTCCTAGGTAGGAACATATGAATTCACACACCTAAAAGGTGTCCCATGATTCTTCTTTTCCTTTTCTTTATTTTGTTTGATCTTTGAAAAACCTAATAAATAATTATCCAGTTTTATAAAATAGGTAAATTAGGTATAAGAAGGTAGACCAGTATTCAAATTTTGAAAGTGGTCTTCATTTTATAAAACTCTTCACTACAGAGGCAACTAAATAACACAGCTAGAGGACTGAGTCTAGAATCAGAAAGATTTCAATTCAGATCACACTTCAAAGATTTACTACCTATATGATCCTTGACAAGTCACTGCCTATTTGGTGTTGGTTTCCTCAACTGGAAAATGGGGATGATAATGGTACCTACCTCTAACAGCTGTGAGGATCAAATGAAATAATATCTATAAAGGGCTTAGCACAGTGCCCAGCACATGGAAGATCCTTAATACATGCTTGTTCCCTTCCCTAACTTTAATTAGTTAACTATCCTAACAAATATTAAATATAAATCAATTAACAAGGGTTTTTTTTTAAACTTAATGTGTATTTAATGTGCTACCACATACTCTGAGGGCTATAAAGACATATAAAATATTATATCTGCTCTGAAGAGCTTATTTATGTAAGGAGAGAAAAGAACAAAACATATGGAACAATAACAAACAGTAAAACATAACTCTGATAGTGCTAAACTGTTCTATAAGAGCTCAAAGGAGAGGGAGATAGGGGAAAATACAAATTTTGAGAAAAATACAATTTTTGAGCTAGAGAGAACTTCAGAAGTCATTAAGTTAAACCTCATATTTACAGATAAGGCAAATGAGTTTTTCAGGGGCTGGCTGGTTGGTTGTTGTCCTTAATTCTCAAAATGACATCACTATGTTGGAGTCAAGGTGCAGTGTGTCTGACTGTGTCTGACCAGACCAATATGAGCTTGGAAGGCTGTACCACAGGTTGGGCACAAATGGTTCGCATGAATATGTGGAGTAGAGATTTCTCTAAATCTGCACATCTGATGTTTCTTTTGAGCTATTGCAATTCAGTTTCACTCACACAGCACAGCTCCTTCTTTGATGTAGGCATGTTGTGCTGGGCAGTCCTTTTCCAGTATCAACCCTGTTGCACAATCAATTCCAAAGTTCCTCACAAGGACCTAGAGAGTGTCCTTGTATTGCTTCTTCTGACCTACATGTGAGAATTTGCCTTGTCTGAGTTCTCTGAAATAGTTTTTAGGCAGCCATATGTGTGTCATTTAAGAAAGGACCTCAATGTATGGCACCTTATCATGACAGGTTATCTTCAGAATCTTCTTAAAACAATTCAAATGGAAGCAGTTCAGTTTCCTGGAATGGAGCTGGTGTATGGTTCAGATTTCAGAGGCATATAAATAATGAGGTCAGCACAATGGCTCTGTAGACTTTCAGTTTGGCTTAATACCTCACTATAGTACCTCTTCTCCCTCATATTTTCTTTTGGAGCCTCCCAAACTCTGAGCTCGCTCTGCTAATGCGTACATCCACCTCATCATCTATATGAAAAGTATACTACCAAGTTAAGTGAACTTATTCACAGCTTTCACTATTTCTCCATTTGCTGTAATTGATGGTCCCACATAAACGTGGTGTGTTGCTGGCTGGTAGAGAACTTTGTTTTCTTGGTGTTAATTTTTAGTCCAAAATTAGCACAAGCAGCAGAGAATTGATCCATACTCTGTTGTACCTTGACCTCAGAGTGGGCAATGAGTGGGCAATCATCTGCAAACAAAACAACCATGCACCAACTCTCCACTTTAGTCTTGGCTTGTAGCCTTTTCCAAGTTAAATAATTTACCATCACTGCAATAGCCAACTTTGATGCTATTTTTGTTTTCATTGAAGGAGTCCAGCAGCATCACTGAAAACATCATGCTAAAAGGCATGGGAGCAAGCACACAGCCCTGCTTCATTCCACTGGTGACTGGGAAAGTGTGAGAGCATTGTCCATTATTCAGAACCTGTGCAAACATGTTGTAGTACTTGTGTACAATACTGATGAATTTCTCTAAGCAACCAAATTTTGCCATAATTTTCCACAAGCCCTCATGATTGACAGTGTCAAGAGCCTTGGTTAGGTCTGCTAATATTGTGTACAGACCTCTGTTTTGCTTCTGACATATCTGCTGGAATTATTAGGTAGCAAATACTACTGTCAACCATTCCTCATCACTGGCTCTTGAATATATGTTTATCTTCCAGGTGAAGGATTAGCTAATTAAGAAGAACTCTGTCAAGAATCTTGCCAGCAATAACTAGAAAGAGGTCCCCCTGTGATTAATCATAGGACTACTTGTTTTCCTTTCCTTTATAGAGACATCCTTGATCTCTTGGGGAATAACTTTCTCTTGCCACATAACCCAGAAGATTTCAGTTAACTTCTATATGAACAATGGTCCCCTGCCTTATAGATCTCTATTTGGAAGGAATCAGCACTAGGCACTTTTCCACATGAGAGGAGTCTTCTGGAATTCAGTACTTATTCTTTAGTAAGAAGTTTAGCTAGAAAGGGAATAACTTTAATGTGAGGTATAAAGTCAATGGCTTCAGCATCTGTTGACTGTTGAGAACACTAAGGTTAGCTAACTCATTGGAGGGGCTAAGCAAATTGTAAAAGGACAATAGCAAGTTCATGGAAGAGCAAGGTGACATCATATATCTTGCCTTTCATTCCCAAAGCCTGATTGTGCAATGAGTAACAGTGCATGCAACTAGGGATTTACTGTAGATGTTGCTTTGTTGGGGTATGACAGTTCCTATAGCAACAACAGCATAACCCAGCCAATCCCTGCCCTATTCTATGAACCACCAGCACTGGGCTGTTCCCCCATGCCCTCTAGGCTCCAATAATTATTTAATCTTTCTTGGGATCTACTTTCCAACTGGGAACAAAATATAGCCTATTTCTTACATGGCCATGGCCCAGGAACTCACATGTTAATCAAACAGCCTAAAGTAAGCATTGCTGCTACTACCATAGCAAATAAAGACTTAGCCCATACCAGTACCCATTCTCTGTTGGCCTTCTTTCTTTCTTTTTTTGTGCTTGGGATTTCTAATGTAAAGCTGGGCAAAGATCACTGGATATAGAATTAAGAGGACCTGAGTTCAAGTCCTAACATTGCCAAGTACTAATTCTGTAATCAGATATGTCACTTCACTTGACTGGATTTCAGTTTCTTTATCTTTAAAATAAGAGGCTTGGACTAGATAACCTCACAGACCTTTCAGTTCCAATTCAATAGTCCTCTGATCCTAGATCTTTAGCTCTTACATTCATTTCATAGTATGGTGCTCATTAAAACCAAACTTTCTTTAAAAGGCACCAGATCACTTGATACCCTCTCCAAGGCTGACTGCTCTTTCTACATGAAAAATAGGTCCAAGAAAAGGAGTTAGCATATTTATTGCTCCCTACTGCCACTTTCACTATATCCATCTGGCCCCATTTACAATGGGACCATCTTTAAAGCTCACTCCATCCTCTTGAAATGGTTGTCTGCCTGTCATTTCTGAATATCTAGGTCAATTTTCCTTCTCTCCAGTAATTTTAATATCTGGCTTAAATTTTTGCTCTCTATCCCAAATATTCTGCCTTCCAAAAACCATAACCCTTCATGTGTTCATCATCAACTCCTGACTTTCTGAGTCTACTTCAAGTGAGCGTAGGAGTAGCACGTTCTTTAGATATCCCTCTTCATGTCCAGAGAATTAGTCCCATATGCTAAAATCTCATATTACATTTCTTCCTAGTCCAACATATCTTTTCGTAGACCATACAATCTATCTAATACTCTATGTTAGTAGCAAAGCTATTGCACAACTGAATGTTTTAAAATAATTCCTAGCCTTAAGGGAGTGGAGAATCAATACCTTATGATATATTTGCATTTTTCACATATTTATTTGACTTATTAAAAATAAATACATTCACTTAACAAAAAAAATTCTAGGGAACCCACATGGATTAAATAAATGCATTTACATATATTTTTTGTTTCCTTTGAACTCTCTTTGATTAGCTGCTGTTTTGTGAAGAGCAGGAGTGAATGTTAAGGGGAACTATTCTGGATGATGATGATGATGATGATGATAATGATGATGATGGCTTAGGTATAATGTGACAAAAGCAAGAAAAATAAAGAAAGTAAGAAAATTACACTTTAGCTTGAACTCATTAGTTGTTTTTGTGGAGGTGGATAGCACTTTTCATCAAGAATCCTTTGGAATCATCTTTGATCATTGTACTAATCAGAGTATCTAAATCTTTCATAGTTGATAATTATTGCAATGTTGCTGTTTTGTGTACAATGACCTTCTGGTTCTGTTCAATTCCCTTTACATCAGTTCTTATAGGACTTTCCATGTTTTTCTAAAATCATTCCCCTCATCATTTCTTATTGCATAATAGTATCCTATCATATGCTACAACTTACTTAACCATTCCCTAATAGATAGACATCACCTCCCTTTTCAATTATTTGCCACCACAAAAGAACGGCTATAAATATTTTGTATGCCTTTTTCTTTGATCTCTTTGAGATAGGAACCTGGTAGTAGTATTGCTGGGACAAAGGGTATGCCCTTTCAGCAAGGCTCCAAATTGTTCTCCATAATGACTGGACTAGTTCTCAAGTCTACTTACAGTTTCTTAGTGTAGCTATTTTCCCACATCCCTCCAGCATTTGTCATTTCTAATAGGTGTGAGGTGGTACCTGAGTTGTTTTAATTTGCATTTCTCTAATCAATAGTGATTTCATATGACTATAGATAACATTAACTTCTTCTTCTGACAACTGCCTATTGACCATTTCTCAATTGGTGAATGGCTCTTATTTTTATAAATTATATATATAATAAATTGACATAAATTGATGCATTTGAATCAGTACCCTATATATTTGAGAAGTGAAGACTTTATCAGAGAAACTTGCTGTAACATTTTTTTGGTATTACTTCATGTGATACCTTGTAACAAAATGTATTTTCCTTGATTATCTCTTTTAATTAGGTCTATTTTTGCTTTGAGATCATAATTGCTCACCCTGCCTTTTTTTTCTACTTTAACTAAATCATAATAGATTCTGCTACTTCTCCTTATTTTAACTGTGTGTGTGTGTGTCTTCCTGTTTTAAGTCTGTCTCTTGTAAACAACATCTCATTTGATTCTAGCTTCTAATCTATTTTGCCATCCACTTCCATTTTATAGAAGTTCAACCCATCCACATTCACAGTTATGATTGCTAACTGGGTAGTTTCCTCTATCCTCTTTTCTTCTATATTTTCTTCTTTCTACTGTGTCCTTCCGCAAAAGTTTGTTTTGCTTCTGACCCTTCCCTCCCTCAATCCGAACCCTCTTTTATCCCCCTCCTTCTTTCTTATCCCCTTAATCTTCAATTAAGTCAAATTTTTATACTTGACTGAATGTGTATATTCTTCCTTCTTTGAACTACTTTAGATGACAGTGAGGTTCAAGCTTTGTCCACCCCTCTCATTTACCCCTCCACTGTAAAAGCTCTTCCTTGCATGCCTTTTTTGTGAGATAATTTTCCTCATTTTTCCTCTCCTTTCCCCTTTCTCCCAGTCCACCCCTCTTTCTCATTTTTTGAAATCATCCCAACATTATTGTCTCACATCCATTTTTTTATCTCACAAAACTTTTTTTTAAAAATAAACTTGAGTCAAAATTACCATGTTTATTGAATATTGACTACCTAAGTTTAGTCTTGAAGGAAAATTACATTGACTTAATGTGTATTATCTGTTGATGATATAGAATACCCTCAAGTTTCAGTAGGCCTCAGTATTATATCATAGTAGAGAGTAATAATAAATATTCTTAAATATGTCTAGGAATCATGCAGAAAATGTTAAATTATATTCAGTATATTTCTTCAAATAAGTGTGTTACACATTTTAAGGAGATTTCCATCCAAAATGTTTATAAATTTTTGGAAGTCTCGGTGCTGTCAAAGTTAAAGTTTCAGCTGTTGAGAAAATTTGGTTTTTCAGAATAACTTACTCTCCACAGATTAAAAAGCTCTAACATACATAACAATACATTCTTTTAGAGTTCCTTTTCCCTCAGTTTTTCTCTAATCCTCACTTAAAATAATTAGGTCAAATATCAGGTGTTTAGGTTTTATAATATTTCCAAACAGCATATCATTTCCCCTTCCCCCACTTTTTACTTTACACCTCTTTGTATTTTTTTCACACCTAATTAATTAAAACACTGAACACCTGACCCCAGATTTCACAGGTACAGTAACATAAAGAGCTTGTCACTCAGCATTTCAAAAATAGGTTTTGTCTGATGTCTTTTGAGCATGTACCTGTGAATAGGAAGAACTGTGGGTAACAGTTGTTTCAACTTCTACACCTCTGTAATCTTGAATCATGCCTTTCACTCCTGTGCACCAGGCTTGACTCTAATGAGACACTGCATACCATTTCTTTGAAGGTGCAATCTCACCAAAAAGGTTTTTCAAGTCACATGAAAGAGAAAATACTTCTGTGTTAGACAATTGCACAACTGAACTTGTCATTTTCTATACTGGTGGGTTCTAAGGAAAGAGTATTTGAAGATGTAGTTATGACACCTCTCCCTTTCACAATCTCTCTGCATATCTAAACCCTCATTCATATTTCTAGCCTTTCTAAACACTGTGAATTGCGCATCTGTGATTCTTTCCCAGGTTCTCTTGGGAACACTATAAGCTCAGGACCAATTCCCTGCTGCCCTCAGGGTAGCCTAGGCAGAAATTCAATTCTTTTAGCAGTCCAGGTGTGCAGATTTCCTTCTTTGCACATGGAAAAGTCTCTCAGATTGTGGAAAATAGAACTGAAATAGAAAAAAGGCATGTGGAGCCTGGGAGTTCCACATACTTCTTTGTTTCACTAACATTTTGTCTAGCTCTCTTAGCTTTTTTCATAACAGGCTTTGTGTTATATATTTGTTGTAGCATCTCTATTAGATTATCATGTCCCAAGGGAAGGAAATATGTCTTTATTTTCATCTATGTATCCCCATTTCTTAAAAAAATATGTCTTGTATATAGTAGATACTTAAACATATTTTGTAGTTATATATAATATACTGTTAGGAAAACAGTTTTACATTGGAGTACCTCTAACAATTGACCTCCATGCAGTCAGAAACTATTCTTCATTTTGGAAGAAATGAAAGTTTGAGTTATATATAATTTTATCTTTGGTCTCTTGCCTTTTAGTTGAGTACAAACCTGGTTCAATCGAAATTTTCACAATTTTACAAGCTGCTCATGGGATCAAGACTTAATCTACATGTGGACACACTTTGGAGTTTAGGATAGCAGTCATGCAAAGATCTGGCCATTCATGTTGTTTATCTTGAAACTCAGTGAAACAGTAATTTAGACTGACTTCTACCTGAGGATTTTCAGTGTAAACCCATGATTCAAAGAAAAACCTCCAATTACATTTTTACTCAAGTAAAAACTTCCACTCTAATGGTATGCATGCATGTGCTCTGTCTCCCTCATTCAAATGGTTTTTACTTTATGATCATTGGAGTTCAGCTACAGAAAACAAGATCATATCTTTAGATGGTTTGGCACTATGACTACATGAAAATGGCTGACATCCAATTAAATGTTTGATTTTAAATCTAAAAATTCAATAAACACTTAGTTATTGGCTCTTTATAAAGCAATATAATTAGGTTATAAAGCTATGGAGTTGAGAAATGTTATGATCTCTCACTTCATTGAGCTTACAGGTCAGGAAGGAGGGTATTATTTTCACACAAATACAAATTAGAATGTTATGGGGACAAAGGAGAGATCCTGGCAAAATTTTCTAGGAAAATTTGAGATGGGAGTTCTACTTTCTGTTGGAAGATTTAGAGAAGGCTTCATGGAGGATATAGTATATACACACATATTGTTTATCTCTCTCTCTCTCTCTCTCTCTCTCTCTCTCTCTCTCTTAGTTATTTTCATGTTCTCTTTGCCAGTAGATTGTAAGCTCTTAGAGGGCAGATCATTTTTGTCTTTTTTCTGGATCTCCAGGACTGAGAATGGTGCTTGATACATAGTATAGGTGCTTAATAAATGCCATTATCTTGAGATGAGGATCTAAGCTTGGTTGGAATGTGTGAGCATGCTCTTCAATGTTTACTAACTGGCTTTCAAAAATTATAGGTGATACTCTTTTAAGTTTAAGCTATATTATTAGCATTTTATCCATCATTTCCTTGAGTCTTGACAATCAACAAAATAACTAATCAATAATTCCCTGATATGTAGTGTTTTCTGATTTCTAAGGTATAATTGCTCACATTAAATTTTTAACAATCAGAGGGTGAAGCTAAGATGGTAAAGTATAAACAGTAACCCAGCTGAACTCTCCTAACACTCACCTCTAAACAACTTTAAAATAACTTTACAAACAATTTTGGAGCCACAGAGCCAACAAAAGGTCAGAGTGAGAAATTTTTCCAGCCTAAGATAGCTTGGGAGGTCAGTATGAGAGGTCTGTGATACAGAGGTGGGAACCAGACCAAAGTGCAGCAGTAGAACCAGTGGTAGGCATTGTGGTAGGGTGGGGGAGAGGGAAGGAGGATATATCAGCAGCAGTAGCTTCAGGAGCTCTCAGTCCAGAGATAGCAAGTGTCAAGCAACTGGTCAGAAAGTGACTACAGGGGATCCATTGCTGACACTGGGTGTAGCTTGCACTGATTCGCAACTCTATTGTGCATATGTAGTTCTGGATCACAGTTTCAGGGTAGAGAAGAATACTTATCATTCATCACAAGGGAGCAGGAGTCCAGGTCACAATTCCAAGGCCAAGAGGAGCACTAGCACTTGTGGCTGCAGAAGAACAGGGAACTTGGTAATAGTTGTAGTGCCTAAAGGAACACTAGCACTTGTGACTGTAAGGGAAGCAGAGGACTTAAATGGATAAAGATAAGACTACAAAACAAGAAGGCAGTGAGAACATACTTCATCACATCAACTTGGAAGCACTGAAAACTTACAGATCCCCAGAACTAGCTCTGAAAACAGCAGCTTGAAAAGCCTGAAGTTTGGGACATTGTCTCCCTGAATGCAACTTTAACATAAAGTTCATAGTCAAGAAATAGGCTAGAAAATTGAGCAATCAACAACAAAAAGAACTTGACCATAAAAAAAAGCAAAAAAAAAAACCAAACCTACTATAGTGGCAGGGAAGACCAAGACATAAAGCAAAAAGAAGACAATAATTTGAAAACAGCCACAAGTAAAGCCTCAAAAAATGCTAATTGAACACAAGCCCAGCAAGAATTACTGGAAGAGTTAGAGAAAGAAATAATAATGATAGAAGAAAATTGGGAAAAGAAATGAGAGTGATGAAAGAAAATGATGAAAAGAGAATTAACAGCTTGGTAAAAGAAGCACAAAAAATACTGAAGAAAATAATACCTTAAAAACAAAATTGACCAGTTGATCATTGTGTATGTGTATATACACATACATATATACATATATAATGTGTGTGTATATATGTATATGTGCATACATATATACATACATATTCATGTGTACATGCATATATACATTACATGCATGTATACATATATGTGTACATATACATAAACACACATACCCACATAAATACATACACAGACACACCCTCATTTGAGTATAGGAATATTAATTTACCCAATAGGGAAATAGATGGGGAAGGGGATAAAAATATGGTGGGATGATGAAAGGGAGGGAAGCTTAAGGGAGGCAATGGTGAGAAACAAAATAACTTTTGAGGAGAATAGGTTAAAAAGAGATAGAGGAAGATAAACAGAAAAAAATAAGATGGAGGAATATATACAGTTAATAATCACAATTGTGAAAGTGAGTGAGATAAGCTCAACCATAAAACAGGAGTGGATAGCAGAATGGATTAGCAACCAGATTCTAATAATATATTGCTTGCATGAGACACTTGAAATAGAAAGACACACTCAAAATGAAAATAAAGGGCTGGGGCAGAATCCATTGTGCTTCAGTTGAAATAAAAAAAAGACACGGAGAGCAATCATGTTTTTAGACAAAGCAAAACCAAAAACACATCTAATTAAAAGGGATATTCAAGGAAACTACAATTTGCTAAAAGGTACCATAGACATTATAGTAATATTAAAAATTTTACTGCAAGTTTCTCCGATAAATGCCTAACTTTTCAAATATATAGGGAACTGAGTGAAATTTACAAAACAAAATTTCCCAATTGAGAAATGGTCAAAGAATATAAACAGGAGGGTATTTTTTCTTCTTTTTTGGTGAGGCAATTGGGGCTAAGTGACTTGTCAGGGTCACACAGCTAGTAAGTGTCAAGTGTCTGAGGCTAGATTTGAACTCAGGTCCTCCTGACATCAAGGTCAGAACTCTATCCACTGCATCACCTAGCTGCCCCACATGCAATTTTCAGAAAGGAAATAAAAGCTATCTATAGTTACACAAAAAAAATCACTAAATCATTATTGATTAGAGAAATGCAAATTAAAACAACTCTGAGATACCATCTCACACCTATTAGAAGTGATGGAGGGGATGAGGGAAAATAAATTCACTGATGTACTGTTGGTGGAGTTATGAACTGGTCCCACCATTCTAGAGTACAATTTTGATCTATACCTAAAGGGCTATAAAACTGTCCATATTCTTTGGCCCAGCAATTCCACTATTTCAGCACCCCCAAAGAGATAAAAGAAAAAGGGAAAGGACCTATATGTACAAAAATGTACATAGCAACTCTTTTTGTGGTGGCAAGAAGTTGGAAATTGAGGGAATACTTATCAATTGGGGAATGGCTGAACAAGTTGTAGCATACAATTGTGATGGAGGATTTTTGTGGCATAAGAAATGACAAGGGGAATAGTTTCATAACAAAAAAAAAACATGGGAAAACCTTTATGAAAGTGAAGTGAGAAGAACCAGAAGATTTTTTTGCGCAGTAACAACAATGTTGTAGTGATGATCAACTATGAATGACTTGACCATTTTGATCAATACAATGATCCAAGACAATTCCAAAGGAGTTAGGATGAAAAAATGTTATCCACCACAAGGAACAGAACTGGGGAATTTTGAGTGCAAATTATAGTACAGTTTTCTTGCTTTTTGTGGGGGCAATATGGCTAATATGGAAATGTTTTGTATGATTTCATACGTATAAGTGAGAGCATACTGCATGCCTTCTTTGTGGCCAGGGGAGGGTTGTGAATCAGGCAGAGAATTTGGAATTCAATTTAAAAAGAAAAGAATGTTAACAAAATAAAGAATAAATTTATAAAAAGAAAAAAATGGCCTCTCACAAACCATGTTTTTTTTAATTAATTAATTTATCTTTCATTTTCAACAATCACTTCCATAAACTTTTGAGTTCTAAATTTCCCCCCCCTCCCTCTTCATCTTCCTTCCCAAGAAGGCATACAATCTGATACAGGCTCTACATATACATTCCTATTAAACATATTTTCAAAAAAATTAAAAAAACATATTTTCATATTAGTTATGTTGTAAAGAACATGTTGTAAAGAAACAATAGGAGCAACCACCAGAAAGAGGAAACAAAACTCAACAGAAGAGAAAAAAAATAGCAAATAGTATGCTTTGATCTGCATTCAAATTCCATAGTTCTTTCTTTGGTTGTGGATAGCATTTTCATCATGTGGCCTTTGGAGATGTCTTAGATCCTTGTATTGCTGGGAAGGGTTAAGTTTATCAATATTAGTCATCACACAACATGGCTGTTATTGTGTACAACATTCTTTTGGTTCTGCTTACTTCACTCAGCATCAGATCATACAAGTCTTTCCAGGTTTTTTTGAAGTCAGCCTGTTCATCATTCCTTATAGCACAATAGTATTCCATTATATTCATATACCACAACTTGCTAAGCCATTCCCCAAATGATGGGCATCCTCTCAATTTCCAATTCTTTGCCACCACAAAAAGAGCTGCTATGAATATTTTTGTACATGTGGGTCCTTTTCCCATTTCTGTGATCTCTTTGGGATATAGCCCTAGAAGTGCTATTGCTGGGTCAAAGGGTATGCACATTTTTATAGCCCTTTGGGCATAGTTCCAAATTGCTCTCCAAAATGGTTGGATCATTTCACAACTCCACCAACAATGCATTGGTGTTCCAATTTTCCCACATCTTCTCCAACATTTATTATTTTCCTGTTTTGTTGTGTTGGCCAATCTGACCGGTGTGATGTGGTACCTCAGAGTTGTTTTGATTTTCATTTCTCTAATCAATAGTGATTTTTTCATATGACTATAGGTGGCTTTAATTTTTTCATCTGAGAATTGCCTGTTCATATACTTTGACCATTTATCAGTTGGGGAATGACTTGTATTCTTATAAATTTAACTTAATTCTCTATATATTTTAGAAATGAGGCCCATATCAGAGAGACTGGTTGCAAAAATTCTTTCCCAATTTTCTACCTTCCTTCTAATCTTAATTGCATTGGCTTTGTTTGTGCAAAAACTTTTCAATTT
The DNA here is from genome assembly GCF_900497805.2 of Vombatus ursinus. Taxonomy (NCBI): domain Eukaryota; kingdom Metazoa; phylum Chordata; class Mammalia; order Diprotodontia; family Vombatidae; genus Vombatus; species Vombatus ursinus. Next base: position 5,246,321 of record NW_020946557.1, on the reverse strand, counting down.
ACTGTAATCAAAGTTATCTATTTTGCTTTTCATAATGTTTTCTATCTCCTGTTTGGTCATGAATTCTTCTGTTTTCTGTATATCTGATAGGTAAACTATTCCTTGCTCTCCCAGTTTGTTTATAGTATCAGCCTTTATATCCAAATCATGAATCCATTTTGACTTTATTTTGGTATATGGTGTGAGATTTTGGTCTATACCTATTTTCTGCCATACTCTTTTCCAGTTTTCCCAGCAGTTTTTTTTCAAAGAGTGGGTTCTTATCCCAGAAGCTGGGGTCTTTGGGTTTATCAAATAATAGATTACTATAGTCATTAACTACTGTGTCTTGGATAATTAACCTATTCCACTGATCCACCACTCTATTTCTTAGACAGGACCAAGCAGTTTTGATGATTGCTGCTTTATAATACAGTTTAAGATCTGGAATGGCTAGGCCACTTTCCCCTGCATTTTTTTCATTAGTTCCCCTGATATTCTGGACCTTTTGTTCTTCCAAATCAATCTTGTTATTATTTTTTCTAACTCTATAAAATAATTTTTTGGTAGTTTGGTTGGTATGGCACTGAATAAGTGAATTAGCTTAGGTAGAATTGTCATTTTTATTATATTAGCTCGGCCTACCCATGAGCAACTGATGTTTTTCCAATTATTTAGATCTGAATTTATTTGTGTGAAAAGTGTTTTGTAATTGTGTTCACATAGTTCCTAGGTTTGTTTCTTGAGATAGATTCCTAAATATTTTATAATGTCTACAGTAAGTGTAAATGGAATTTCTCTTTATATCTCTTGCTGTTGGGCTTCTTTGGTAATACATAGAAATGCCAATAATTTATGTGGTTGTTTTTTATAGCCTGCAACTTTGCTGAAGTTGTTTACTATTTCAAATAGTTTTTTACTTGATTCTCTAGGATTCTCTAAGTACATCATCATGTCATCTGCAAAGAATGATAGCTTTGTTTCTTCCTTGCCTATTGTAATACCTTCAATTTCTTTTCTCTTATTGATAAAGCTAATGTTTCCAGTATGATATTGAATAACAGTGGTGATAATGGGCATCCATGTTTCACCTCCAATCTTATTGAAAATGCTTCTAGCTTATTCCCATTACACATGATGGTTGCTGAAGGTTTTAGGTAGATGCTATTTATTATTTTAAGGAAGACTCCATTTATACATATACTCTCTAGTGTTTTTAATAGGAATGGGTGTTGTATTTTGTCAAAAGCTTTTTCTGCATCTACTGAGATGATCATGTGGTTTCTGTTAGTTTAGTCTTGATATGACCAATTATGCTGATAGTTTTCCTAATATTGAATCAGACTTACATTCCTGGTATAAATCCTACCTGGTCATAGTGTATTATTCTTGTGATAAGTTGCTGTAATCTATTTGCTAATATTTTGTTTAAAATTTTTGCATCTATGTTCATTAGAGAAATTGGTCTATCATTTTCTTTCTCTGCTTTGACTCTTCCCGGTTTAGGATATTTGTATCATAAAAAGAATTTGGTAAGACTCCTTCTTGACCTATTTTCCCAAATAGTCTATATAGTATTGGAATTAATTGTTCTTTACATGTTTGATAGAATTCGCATGTAAATCCATCTGGCCCTGGAGATTTTTTCCTAGGGAGTTCATCAATGACTTGTTCAAATTCTTTTTCTGAGAAGGGGTTATTTTAATATTTTACTTCCTCTTCTGCTAATCTGGGCAATTTATATTCTTGTCAATATCTATCCATTTCACTAAGATTGTCAAATTTGTTGGCATACAGTTGGGCAAAATAGTTACTAATTATTGTTTTAATTTCCTCTTCCTTGGTGGTAGATTCATCTTTTTCATTCTTGATACTAGTAATTTGGTTTTCTTCTTTCTTTTTTTAATCAAATTAACCAAAGGTTTATCTACTTTATTGCTTTTTTCATAAAATGAGCTCTTAGTTTTATTTATTAGTTCAATAGTTTTCTTAATTTCAATTTTATTAATTTCTCCTTTGGTTTTCTATATTTCTAATTTGGTGTTTAATTGAGAATTTTTAATTTGTTCTTTTCCTAGGTCTTTTTAGTTGTATGCACAATGCATTGATCTCCTCTTACTCTATTTTATTTATGTAATCATTTAGAGATACAAAACTTCCCCTAAGAACTGCTTTCACTGCATCCCATAAGTTTTGGTATGTTGTCTCATTATTGTCATTCTCTTGAATGAAATTATTGATTGTTTCTATGATTTGTTCTTTGACCCAATCATTTTTTAGCATTAGGTTATTTAGTTTCCAATTATTTTTTAGTTTATCTTTCCATGGTCCTTTATTATATATAATTTTTATTGCATCATGATCTGGAAATGATGCATTTACTATTTCTGCCTTTCTGCATTGGATTCTGAGGTTTTTATGCCCTAGTACATGGTCAATTTTTGTGTATGTGCCATGTATCACCAAGAAAAATGTATATTCCTTTCTATCCCCATTCAGTTTTCTCCAGAGGTCTATCATACGTTACTTTTCTAATGTTCTATTCACCTCCTTAACTTCTTCCTTATTTATTTTGTGGTCAGATTTATCTAGTTCAGTGATGGGGAGGTGGTACAGTTTTGCTGTGTATTTATTCCTGTAACTTTCTGAACTTCTGCTCTAAGAATCTGGATGCTATACCATTTGGTTCATATATATTTAGTAATGATATACTTCATCATCTATGGTCTTTCAGCAGGATGTAGTTTCCTTCCTTATCTCTTTTGATAAGATCTATTTGTGCTTTTGCTTTGTCTGATATCAGGATTGCCACCCCTGCATTTTTGACTTGAGCTGAAGCATAATATATTCTGCTCAAGCCTTTTACCTTTACCCTGTGTGTGTCACTCTTTTTCAAATGTTTTTCCTGTAAACAACATATTGTAGGATTATGGTTTTTAATCCATTCTGTTATCCACTTCTGTTTGATGGGAGAGTTCATCCCATTCCCATTCACAGTTATGATTACTATCTGTGTCTTTTTCTCCATCCTTTATCCCCCATTTTTATACTTTTCTTTCTTCTTTCTCCTTTTCCCTCCTCACTAGTGTTTTTCTTTTGACTACTACCTACCTCAGTCCCTCCTCCCTTCTGTTAGCCCTTTCCCTTTTCTTCCCATTTATCCTGCTTCTTCCCTTCTTTCTATCCCCCTCCCTTTTCTTTCCTCTTTTCCCTCCTACTGCCTATAAGGCAAGTTATATTTCTATACCTAACTGATTATGTTATTCCCTTCTTGAGTCAAATCTGATGAGAGTGAGGTTCAAACAATGCTCATCCCCCTCTCTTGTTTCCCTCTACCGTAATAGTTTGTTTATGTCTTTTTCTGTAATGTAATTTACCCTTGTCTGCATCCTCCTTTCTCAGTACATTTTCTTAGGTCAGACTAATCCACTTACTTGGTTCTATTTAACCCACTTGATTAGGTTTTTTTTTAATCACTACATCAAAGTCAACTTATATCTACCCCCTTTATGTGTACTCCTTTAACATGGTATAGTAACAATACAATTCTGAAGAGTTGCAAGTGTCATATTCCCTTGCAGGGATGTAAACAGTTTGCCCTTATTAACAACATATTGTATCTTTCTGTCCCATTTATCTTTTTATGTCTCTCTTGAGTCTTGCACTTGAAGATCAAATTTTCTGTTGAGCTCTGGCCTTTTTATCAGGAAGGTTTGGAAGTCCCCTATTTCATTGAATATCCATCTCCTCCCCTGAAAGATCATGCTCATTTTCACTGGGTAGTGATCTTTGGTTGTAATCCAAGCTCCTTTGCCTTATCAAATATCATGTTCCATGCCTTATGGTTTTTTAATGTAGAAGCTGCAAAGTACTGTGTAATCCTGACTATGGTTCCATGACATTTAAATTGTTTCTTTCCGGCTGCTTACAGTATTTTCTCTTTAATCTGGTAGTTTTGGAATTTGGCTACTGTATTCCTTGGCATTTTCAATTTGGGATCTCTTTCAGGAGGCGATTGGTGGATTCTTTCTGTGGCTATTTTACCTTCTGGTTCTAGGACTTCAGGGTAGTTTTCCTTTATGATTTCCTGAAAGATACAGTCCAGGCTCTTTTTTTCATTGTGATTTTCAGGTAGACTAATAATTTTTAAATTGTCTCTGCTGGATTGATTTTCCAGGTCAGTTGTTTTACCAATGAGGTATTTTATGTTTTTATCTATTTTTCTTTTTTTCATTTTTTTGTTTGTTTGACTGATTCTTGCTCTCATTAGTTTCCATTTACCCAATTTTATTTTTTTTACAAATTATTTTTTTCTATTAGATTTTGTACCTCCTTCCCAATTGGCCAATTATATTTTTAAAGGATTTGTTTTCTTCAGTGTACTTTTTTTCCAATTGGCCAATTGTACTTTTTAAAGACTCCTCTACCTCTTTCATTTGACTTTTAAAATCCTTCTTGAGCTCTTCTAAGAAGGCTTTTTGGGCTTCAGACCAGTTCATATTCCCTTTTGAGGTTGCAAATGTGGGTTTGTTGACATTGTTGTCCTCTTCAGAATTTCAGCCTTGATCTTCACTTTTCTCATAATATGAATCTATGGTACATTTCTTTTTACTCATGGTGTTTCTTTATTCCCTGGCCTTTAAAGAGATTGAACTCTCCTTCTGGGGAGCAGAAGGCAGTAATCCAAGCTTCTTGTGTTGTAAGCCTAGGTCTTGGTCGCTGGCTTTGTGAGCTGGGGCCTCTGATGTTGGCAATTGGTGGCTGTATGGTTCTGTCACCTCACCTGGTGTTGGGCTGGAATCAGCAAGGCTGAAACTTTTGGGCAACTCTAGGTTGCCTGCTTTTCCTTTCCTTTAGCTTTCTTTAGCTTCTTTCAGATGGATGTGGCAGGGTGTTTATCCACCTGGGGCCCTTTGTAGTGCTACTTCCCTGATTTTTGCTGAGGCGCTAGGAGACCTGTTTGCTGTAGAATGCTGAGGCACCTGGTAGTTTTCTGATCTGGTTTCCATGTGTTCCCCCATGCTCACTAAGTCACTCAGAGGTCCAGGTGTTGGTGTTTGCCTGTTCCACCACCTGAGTTTCAGGATATCCTCCTGCTGTGCTAAAGTGGGGCTTTCCCCTAGCTGTCTGGGACACCTCCCATTCTGTATTGCCCTTTACCCAGGGCTAGAGGGGCCTTTCCCGTTAATACCTTAAGCTACCTGGGCTACTGCACTGCTGCTCCTCATCTTTTTTCTGGTTCAGCTGTTTCAGGGCTTTTCCTGGGGCAATATTTTCTGGGCTTTCAGAGGTTGATAGGGGAAGGTGAGAGGGACTGCCTTTTTACTCTGCCATCTTGGCTATTGATAAGCTTTTTGCTAGACCTGAGGATTACTGGGGTGCTGGCCTTTTTTTATAGGTGTCGGTTTTGAACCAAGAAAGGACAACCCTGTTGATAACAGGAAGCTATCTCTTCAGTACAGTCTTAGAAGTCATTGTTTCCACCCATCACCCATTGTGGAATTCTTGCTAGGTCTGAAGCTGAGTGGGAGAGGAGCATATTTTTATGCATACTCCACTAGCCTCCCACCACCATATTCTAAATAGCTACAAAGTTAGAAGTTGCCCATTGATAATTAAGAACTTGCTAAGGCTAGCTAAGCAGGCAGGTTACCAATAGAATATAGAATAGAATACAGTGGAACCATTTTTTTTGTCTCTTTTTCTGGACATTCTCAACATATAGCTGGCCTATTTTGTGATTTGTCCTTCATTCTTGAAAGACCATGAGTTCAGGAAGATGCTGCAATGACTTAAAAGTGAATTGGATTTAAGTGAGGGAGGGCTGTGCAAAGTCACCAGCCTCACTTTATCCTCTGGCCACTGAGTCCAGTGGCATGACATAGATCAGGACAACTGCAGATTTCCCCAGATGGCCTCAGAATCACTGACTGAGTGACCCTAGACAATTTAGATAGGATCATAGAGCTAGTGGTAGAAAGAAATTCAGAAATCATCTTGTCTTTTTAAACAATGAGGAAAATTGAGGTTCAGAGAGGCCTCATAAGTAGTAGGTTTCAGAGGCCGGATTTGAACCCAGGTCCTCTGAATCTGGAACCAGTGCCATTGAATGATACCACTTTCCCTTTTAGCTGCTAAATTCTTCCTGATCTACATGGGTAAGTAGGGTTTCCTCACCTACAGATTTCTACACCAATGAAATCACAAATCAACACCCACTTTCACCCTACCCTCCAAAAAAAGCACCCTTCCATATCTAACTATTTACTTGCATTGATTTTAAATCTACTAAAACCCCTCAAGTGTTTTTTGTAACCTGTATAGGCATGTTTCACCCACACTGTTCTTGTGCAATGGATTTTTGGGTTTTTTTTTGTGAAGTATAGAATGCCACAGTTAGCTCTCTAAAGTTTATAATGCCATCTTATTAAATTCAACCAGTGGAGATATTGATTCTTATATCAGCTTAATCAGCTATCCCTCACAGCTGTGGGTCATTTACAAATGTGGTAGGAAAGGAAGCTATACCTCTTTCTAAAGTATTGATTAAAATGTTGAACAGATCAGCCCTAAGGACATTCCCCTGGCGCGTTTCACCAGAGATCTTACTTCCATCTGACTCTGGCCCATTAAATACGACTTTTGGGGGCTAATAAATGAACCCACTCTGAATTGAACTCTGGTATCATCTCTCTGACCTCTCTTCATGTTGTCTTGGGAGATTATGAGAAAATTTGTCGAATATCTTGCTGAAGATATGCTACTGAAGTATTCAGGAGAAAGTTTGAGGAAAATAATACCTAATCTGTCATATACTACATCTGGAGGAAGATTCAGTATGCTTTATTTGGCTGCATTAGTTTTCAAAATCTATACTTACAAGAAGCCTCATAACTCCCAAGTGATAGATATATTCATATGTAACAAAGCCGTGAGAGAGATTTAAAAATTTTGAAGTCTACAATTTTCTGACTGCCAAATGTTGAAAGTGAATATATTGATATGATGTATTTGATTTCTGAACTCAGCTTGGCGTCCAAAAGTCTCTTGTAAGGGCCTCATCTTTATAATTTTTTAATGGAATTTGGCAGCAGACTAGCTCAAGTGTCCAGCCCGTAGAACCCCTGATGTTATTACATTAAGAATTACAGATCAAACTCAGAGTTTAATAGGCTGGCATTATGTTTTTCATGTTTCTGTTTATGTTAAACAGTATAACAACTCGGGAATGAATTGTATTTACCTTCAATGCAAGTCATATTCCTTGTTTTTTTAATTTGTTAAGGTTGGAAAACTTTAAAGCATCTGAACTTTAGTAGAAAAATCTGAAATTTTAAATATGGCTATCAAATTTAACATTCTAATTAGAATTATGTTTCAGGCTTAAAGACAGGGCAAATACATTGAGGTGTTTTTTTTAAAATTACTTTGTTTTCAAAATAGGTACTGGACAATTAGAGCATTGCTATTTTCTCTATTGTTTCCTAACCATAATCTTATGATCTTGGTGTGTGTGTATGTGTGTGTAAAATGAATATCTTACTTAAATATTAATTTGGAAAATCCATTTGCTTAATGAAGCAGTGCATGATTAGACACTTAAAACCACAAAGGCCTTGCTGAAGAAATGTGACACCCATATTTTAAGGATCTTAAGGATAGACAAAACATGGTTGCTGGGGTAAAACTTTTTCTTATTAATGAAGATTATTAAAACATACAACAAAGAGATCATTCTAACAGATTTGCTGAGGGGATCTTTTAGAAATTGTTTTATATTTTATATTTTGTAACCATCTCCATTTTTGTATGCTTCTTTTGATGGAACATAAGCAGCTTTAGGTCAGGAACTACTTCAGTTTTGTATTTCAACCTCCTATGCTTAATATATAGTAAGTGTTTAAATGTCTACTCATTCATTCATTCATTCATTCATTCATTCAAAATAGCTCTCTGGTTAGGCTTGACTGGCCACCTGAAAGGGGGCCTATGTCACTAAAGACCATGGGAATTGCATTGCTTTCTAGTGTGGGAAGAGAGGAAGCTAACTGGAGATCAGACCCTACGGTAGGGGTTTCCCCCTATTAGTAGGAATTTTTGGAAGATCTCTAGAAGGAGGAAGGGAGATAACACGCATGCTCACAAACACAAAAGGGAGGTGGTAGGATCTTCTCCCTATGCATGGAACAACATTGAGACTTTGGTAAATGCAGATATGGATTACAGACTATGTTTTTTTATTGGAGGTGCTCACTCCAATAGTAGAGCACTGAGAGAAAAATGGACAAGTGGAAATAATTGTTCCTTACCCTTGACCCATTTAGTTTACTTTATTTCAGTTGGGTGCCACACACACACCCATTCCTAAACATGTCATCTTATTCTGTAAAATACATCATCTGATAGATCAGGTCTTATTTGCATAAATGCCTGTGGTTGAACTTTTTCTGGAATTTCCTTGGGTCTAATAGTTTAGTGCTTGAGGGCTGGGGTAGCTCTGGAAGCTACATAGGAGAGAGTAACATTTCTAAAAGCAATGCAGGGATCCAAATTCCCAGTCCATTGTTCATTGTCTAACTGGGAGCACAATAGGAGCTGTTCATATATTTCATATCTACACTTCAGAGGCTAGAATTATTAACTTGAGACCTTTTCAATCACCTCATCAGACAGAAGTCTAACAGTCCTCTTCCTCTTCACTTGATGATTTTATCAGCTTCCATGGATTAATTAACATCTCTATGATGATGATTCTCAAAGCTACCTATCCTGCCTTATACTCTGCTGGCTTCCAATTTCACATCAGCAAATACCCTTCAGACATCTAGAATTAAATAGCCAGTAGATATATTAAACTCAGTATGTCCAAAATAAAATTCATCCTCTCCCCTAAATCCTCCACCCTCCTACCTTTCCTATGAATGTAGAGGGCAATGCCATCCTCCCAATCTCTCAGGTTTGTTATCTATTTGTAATCATCCATTCCTCACTATCCCTCACCTCCATATCCACCCAATTTGTTGCTGGAGCCAATTTGACTTTGCAATATCTCTCTACTATGTCCCCTTCTCTCCTCTGACAGTAAACAGTTTGAAGCAGACCCTCATCACCTCACAAGTGCACTATTGCAATAGTCTGATGGTGAGTTTGCTTTCCTCAAGTCTCTCTCCACTCCAATCCATGATCTATTTAGCTACCAAAGTTATTCACCTAAAGAGCAGGTCTGATCATGCTACTCACTATTCAGTAAATTTTAATGAGTTCCTACCACCTACAGGCTCAAATACACAATCCTCAATTTGGTCTTCTAAGACCTTTATAACCTAGCCCCCTCCTACCTCTTCAGTATTCTTACAACTTACTCTCTGACACATACTCTTCAATTCAGTAACTCTGGCCTCCTAGATACTGCTCAAGCAAGACATTCTATTTCTTGGCTCTGGGCATTTTTGCTTGTTATGTCTGGAATACTCTCCCTCCTTATTTCACTCTAATAGCTTCCCTGACTTCCTTTAAACTCCAACTAAAAATTCATCTTCTATAGTAAGTCTTTCCCAGTCCCTCTTAATTTTAGCCTTCAAGCCTTATCTCAGTTAATTATTTTTTATTTATCTTATATACAGCTGGTTTGTATGTACTTTCTTTTTTTGCTTGTTGTCTCCCCCACTCAATTGTGAGCTCTTTGAGGGCAGAAACTGTCTTTTGCCTCATTCTGTATCCCTAGCATTTAGCACAATGCCTAACACAATGTAGGTACTTAAATATTTATTATAATAATTATAATTAATGAGTATTTAGGAATTATTTATTATATGCTATTAATTGATTTTATACTATAATGATTGTTATTATAGTATAAAATAACATTCTTGCAAGCATTTAAACATAGTAAATTCCACTATTTCTGTTGTAGGAGGGCAAAGCCAACTTTAAAAAATAATAATGTTTCAGGCCTCTCTTCCCCCAATTAGAAAGTGAGGAAGCTCTACCTGGAAGATTCTATTTGAGGAAGTACTTTTACTTCAGTATTCTAATTAGAACTTTGAGTTAATCTACAAGAATTATGCTACTTAAGCCTCTCAATAGCTAAGGACTAGCAAATCACTACATCTCAGTTTTTAAATCTCTGGTATTTAGAACAGAAATTCCTTTCTGTTCCTATAATCCCTAACCACTCTGAACTATTGGTTGCTGGAGCCAGTTAAAATGTGGTTTATGAGTCCTTAAAAAATACAAAATACAAAAAGTACACTGAAGAAAACAAGTCCCTAAAAAAATACAATTGACCAATTGGAAAAAAGTACACTGAAGAAAACACCTCCTTAAAAAGCAGAATTGGCCAAATGGAAAAGAAGGTACAAAATCTAATAAAAGAACACAATTTGTTAAAAATTGGAATTGGGCAAGTTGAAGCTAATGACTCTATGAAAGAGCGAGAATCAGTCAAACAGAAACAAAACAATTAAAAAAAAAGATGAAAACATAAAATCCCTCATTGGCAAAACAACTGACTGGAAAATAGATCCAGGAGAGAAAATTTAAAAATCATTGGTCTACATGAAAACCATGATGAAAAAAAAAGAGCCTAGACAACATCTTTCAGGAAATCATCAAGGAAAACTACTCTGAAGTCCTAGAACCAGAGGGTAAAATAGCCATAGAGAGAATCCACCAATCACCTCCTCAAAGAGATCTCAAATTGAAAATGCCAAGGAATATAGTAGCAAAATTCCAAAATTACAAAGTCAAAGAGAAAATACTGCCAGCAGCCAGAAAGAAACAATTTAAATATCATGGAACCACAGGCAGGATTATGCAAGACCTTACAGCTTCTACATTAAAAGATCATATGATGTGGAATGTGATATTCCATAAGGCAAAGGAACTTGGATTACAACCAAGGATCAACTACCCTGCAAAATTGAGCATGATCTCTCAGGGGAGGAAATGGACATTCAATGAAATAGGGGACCTCCAAACCTTCCTGATGAAAAGACCAGAGCTCAACAGAAAATTTGATCTTCAAATACAAGACTCAAGAGAGACATAAAAAGGTAAACAAAACAGGGAAAAAAAAAACCCAGCATGTTATTAATAAGGGCAAACTGATTACATCACTACAAGGGAAAATAACACTTGTAACTCTTGAGAACTGTAGCATTATTATACCATTTTAAAGTGGGTATACACAGACGGAGAGGATGGGTATAAGTTAACTTTGATGTAATAACAAAAAAAATCTAATTGAATGGGTTAAGTGGGTCTAAGTAAGAGAATTAAGTGGATCTAATTAAGAGATTGTACTGGGAGAAAAGGAAAAGAGAAGGCAGACAAGGGTAAATTACATTACATAAAAAGGCACAAAAATCTATAACAGTAGTGGGAAAGAAGGGAGGGAGATGAACGTTGTTTGAAACTTACTCTCATCAGATTTGTTTCAAAGAGGGAATAACATTATCAGTTAAGTACAGAAATCTATCTTACCCTATAGGAAGTAGGAAAGGTAAAGAGGAAGAAAAGGGAGGGAACTAATAGAAGGGAGGGACCAAGGGAGGCAGTGGTCAAAAGCAAAACACTAGTGAGGAAGGAAAGAGAGAAAGGAGCAAGAAAAGCATAAATGGGGAAAATAGGATAAAGAGAAAGACAGAGATATTAATCATAACTGTGAATGTGAATGGGATGAACTCTCCCATGAAATGGAAACAGATAGCAGAATGGATTAAAAATCATAATCCTACAATATGCTGTTTATAAGAAACACATTTGAAACAGAGGGACACACACAGTGTAAAGGTAAAAGGCTGGAGTAGAATATATTATGCTTCAGCTGAAGTTAAAAAGAAGCGGGGGTAGCAATCCTGATCTCAGGCAAAGCAAAAGTAAAAGGAAAAATAAAAATAGATCTTATCAAAAGAGATAAGGAAGGAAACTACATCCTGATAAAAGGCACCATAGACAATGAATTAATATCATTACTAAACATATATGCACCAAATGGTAGAGCATCCAGATTCTTAGAGAATAAGGTAAGGGAGTTACAGGAAGAAATAGACATCAAAACTATACTGGTGAGGACCTCAACCTCCCCCTCTCTGAACTAGATAAATCTAACCAAAAAATAAATAAGAAAGAAATTAAGGAGGTGAATAGAATTTTAGAAACGTTAGATACCTCTGGAGAAAATTGAATAGGGATAGAAAGGAATATACTTTTTTCTCATTGGTACATGGCACTTACACAAAAATTGACCACGTGCCAGCACATAAAAATCTCACAATCCAATGCAGAAAGGCAGAAATATTAAATGCATCCTTTTCAGATCATGATGCAATAAAAATTATATGTAATGAAGGACCATGGAAAGATAGACTAAAAACAACTGGAAACTAAATAACCGAATCCTAAAAAATGATTGGGTCAAACAACAAAACAGATTGTGTGCTGTCTTAGGGTGGTTGGTGTGGAGGAAGGGTGAGAAAAATTTTAAACTCAAAAGCATATGGAAGTGATTGTTGATAAATCAAAATAAATTAATAAAACAAAAAAGAAGAAAAAAGCTTATTAAGATCTGTAACCTCCCCATTCTTGATACTTTTTATCTATTATGGAAATATATTAGCTTTTCTTTTTGCCATATCACACTGTTTACTTATGTCAAACCTGCAGGTTATTAAAAACTCCAATGAAGGAAGTATATATAATATTGCTTTGATTCCTGAGGAGAAGATGGGAAGTCTACAGGAACTTTAGAAGAAAGGAACAAGATAGAAAGTTATGGAAAGGACACAAAGAAGAATACAAAGTATTCACTATTTATTTTTATCCTTTCTTCTTTCTGTCAGTTGAAGGAGTAACCAATACAGCTCCTATCTTTTTATAGTTAATTTCAGAGTGGATTCTTGGATATTCTTGGATAACTTTAACTGAATAAATGAGAAAGCATTTGCTAAGAATGCACTAGGTGCCTTGAACTATACTGTTTGGGGATAAAAATACAAAAGTGAAACTACTTTAAAGTCATCTCACTGATAAAATCATACCAGTTTTTTTTTTATGCTGAATCATGTGACAGCATCAAGGACTTGACTGATAAGAACTTTCTTTTGGTGGGCTTCAATAGATATAATTGTGACAACTGCAGCAGTAGTTGTCAGGCGGCATCTCCACAGGGATTGTTTCCCATGATGATGGCATTAGGCACTGGGATAAAATAATTGATATTCCAAAGGCTCATGGGATCAGGGTCTTGGGCTATTTTATTATGGCCTGAGGAGAGATGGTGAAAAAAAATAGTGGGTTAACTGGCCTTGAATATATTGCTGTCTCTTTCCCTGAATGCCTTGATGCTTTAGCTAGATTCGCCTGCCTGCCCTATGAGGTGCAGTTGGCTATCATCTGATAGGCATGGCTGCCCCCTTTTCCACAAATGTACTTCCTTGGATGATGGCTGCTAGGGCTAGGTTAGAGGCAGGATCAGTGATTTGGGAAATACTACTATTCCCAAGACTCTTATGCTTATCTGTCTGTTAGAGGCAATTGGTCAGCAGTTGTTGCTGGTGGTGATGAATAAGGAGAGTCCTTTCTCTACAATGACTTGTCTTCTCAATTCTGGCTTCAGTGATTCTGCTGGAAGCAAGTCTGGTGGTTTGGGGAACACTGCTATTCCCCAGGCTAGTAAAATAAGCATTTGGGACTATTCTTATCGAGGCCCAAAGGTTTATGATGGTCAATTTTGTGGTAGTATTCTGAATTGCCTTGAACATGCTACCTCTTCTTTCTCCATCACAGTGCCCTGCTACTTCAGCAAGGCTTGCTTGCCTACCCTGTGAGTGGCACTTGTTTGATCATTGATGGTTCCTTCTCTATAGGACCTTTCTCTCTGGATAATAGCCACAAGGACTAGGATGGAGAGAGAACCACTGGCCAAAGGGATGTTCTCACTCTCTGGTCTTTCGTTCTTATCTGCCTGTCAATGATAGTTGGTCAGTTGTTGCTGGTAGATAGGAGGCAGGTGAGCTTCTCTGAAAAGCTTCTATCTCCAATTATGGCTATGATGGCTGGGTTGGAAGCAAGTCTAGTGGTTTGGAGGATACTGCTATTCCTGAGTCTCTTAGATTCAGTGTCTTGGGCTGTCTCTATTGAAATATGAGGAGAGATGGTGATCAGGGTACTAGTGGTCATGACTTGGACTTGTCTGGAACATGCTGCCTCCTCAGGGTACCTTGCTGCTTCAGAAGGAGCAGGGTCATGGAAGCAAGAAGATGTGAAAGTGTAAGATGTCCAGGATAAAGAAGTGTGATCAGTACTGGCACCAATTAGATATACCATATGAAGGTATGTGAAATTGGTCTCTGTAGAAGTGATTTAGCTCAATTTTATTTAGAAGAAATGGGCAACTAGGTGGTGCAGTAGAGTACCAGGCCTAGAGTCAGGAAAACTCATCTTCCCAAGTTCAAATCTAGCCTCAAGCACTTACTAGCTGTGTGATCCTGGGAAAGTCACTTAACCTTGTTTGCTTCAGTTTCCTGATCTGTAAAATGAGCTAGAGAATGAAATGGCAAACTACCCCAGTATCTTTACCAAGAAAACCCCAAATGAAGTCATGATGTGGAAGACATGACTGAAATGGCTGAACAGCAAAAATGTGCAAGAAAATGTACAAGTAAATACTTTTAGAGTTACCAATAAGGACTCTATCTTGTTGCTGTATTTTATCCCTTAAAGAGTTTCAGTCCACCATGCTAAATTATCACTTTAAAAAAATCTGGACATGTTAACTACCCCTCACAGGTTTTGGTCATCTATAATTTGATCATGATGATAATAATAATGATGATAGCTAACACTTATATAGCACTTACATGTGCTAAGCATTGTGCTAAGCAATTTGTACGTATTATTTTACTTGATCCTCATCCTGGGAGGTAGATGCTATTATTATTCCCATTTTTATAGATGAGGAAACTGAGGCAAAGGAAGGTTAAGTGAATTGACAAAGGTCCAACAGCTAGTAAGTATCTGAGACCAAATTTGATCTTGTCTTCCTGACTCTATGCACAGAATCCTATCAACTACGCTACCTAGCTCCCTCTTTCCTCACTTATCTGGATCCCTTCTCTCATTTCTTCCTTGCTTCTGTTAAATGTATTAATTTCTATAGCTGGATTTTGTGACTATCCACATAAAAAGGATATCACTACTCTTTTGAGGAATTTACACAATGTGCAAGTGCAGATTTTGTTAATACAA
Organism: Vombatus ursinus; assembly: GCF_900497805.2. Classification (NCBI taxonomy): domain Eukaryota; kingdom Metazoa; phylum Chordata; class Mammalia; order Diprotodontia; family Vombatidae; genus Vombatus; species Vombatus ursinus. The sequence continues at coordinate 5,231,093 of NW_020946557.1, read as the reverse complement.
ATAAATAAAAACAAGTTTAGCTCTGCAAAATAATGAGGCCCAATGGAAAAGAGCTTATGCATTCTGGAGCACTCTGTGAGCCATATGGCCAAAGGACTTTGTGAAGTAAGAACATTGATGTCTTGCTGCTTCATGCCCATATTTTCAATTTTCAGTTCCTGACCTCTCAATAGTACAGTGCAAAAAAGTTTGAAATGTGCAGGTGTTACATACTTACTTCCCATATATACCATCTCCATCAATATCCACATTTGAGACAGTTTTCCAAGAAAAGTATATAAAGTCTGGAAAAATCACCACATTTGCTTTCACTTCAATAGAAAGGTCAATGCTGTTTGGAGTAGAGTGAATCAGGCAGAGGCTTCAAGGATGACCTCATTTTCCTCCTGTTACTATCACTACTGAGAAAAGAATTCAGTTACCTGTGTCTGTGAGTAGGCTGGAGTAGTTACTGTAAAAAAAGAAAAAAAGATTCCTGTCTTCCAGGAATTCAGTCTATGACTGACCTTTGATGATTCAGCTAATCCTCTGGCTTTCAATTATTTAATAACATAATGAACATAACAGTTGGCCTTATATTGCACTTAATGTTTTTAATCCCTTTACCTCCCCCCCAAAAAAAGGGGAAATCTATACCATTTTGGTCTTAAAATGTAATATTCTACTTTTTAAAAAATCGATAAAATATTTGTTGCTCTTGTGAAGTTCTAAAACAAGCAAACAAAAAAAAAATCAGACTATTATTTCTGGCAACACCAATGGGAAAAGGTGAGCCATTTTGTTTCATCCAAAACTAAATGAAATGACACATTCAACTTGAATTAACCAGGAGCCGAGTTGGTTGTTAAAGCATTGTTGCGTAATGGAAAGTCTACTGACTTTACAATTAGAGAACCTGGGTTCATATGCTGTCTGCCACTTATGATCTGTGGGACTTTAGCCAAATAAATCTCTCTAGGCTTAGTTTCCTCATTTGTAAAATTAGAAGGTTGGGCTAGATAGTCTCTAAATTTCCCTCTAGCTCCAAATGTTTGATCCTATGATATGACTAGTCAATGAATGGTTAAATTGTTGAACTTTATCGATTGTCAATTTTGTGAAAGGTTTAAAGCAGATCATAAGTGATAATTTATTTTCATATAAGAAACCTGTGGAACAAAAACAAATATAAATAAGTCTACATGACACAGGAAGAGCTAATTAAAAAGGGAATATTCCATAAACATTCAGAGTTTTGGGGTACTAAAAGCTGTTTTAGCAAAAGCTAAATCATCCAGTACTTTGGTTGAAATGGATGCTTTCAATTTTTTGCAGACATAATCCAGGTTACTTTCTGAGTTAGGAAATTGAACCGAACCAAGCTTCAAGTCAGAAACTAGAACACAATGGACTTTTCTATGCACTCCTGACACAGGACTCATAATTAATTTTCCATAATTTTCTCTTTGACAAAAGTTTTTCATTTTTCTGTTTTCATTGGGCTCCAAGACTGCCTGCTCTTTCATATGATAACAATAATCCCATGCCTATTGAGTTGTATAACCATTTCATCTTATTTTTAAATTTTAAATTATTTAATTTTAAAATCATTATCATCATCATCATCATCATCATCATCATATTTTTTACCCAGATAAGCTCATTCCTTCAATTCTGGAACTCTGTTTTCTTCTGTTTCATCCCATACCAATCTTTTCAGTCACTTTTGACTGTGCTTAATCCATCTCCCATGCTCTAATCATGGATATCTGCCAAGATTCTACCCTAGGACTTCTAATTTTATCTTTCTACTATCTCTTTTTAGTATTTTCACCTGATTCCATTGGTTCAAATATCATCTCAATGAAGCTAATACTATGTATGTATGTATGTTTGACTCATGTGTTATATATTTGCACATATATGTGTGTATGTTTATATGCTGTATATAATATAGTTATATATTATATATACTTTCTGTGTAATATACACCACATATTACATATAATATATAGCATGTGTACATATTTACACATATACATATATCTATATACACATATACATATAGATAGCTACACATAGCTCTCTATAATCCATATCTTTTTGTATATAGTTATATTTAACTATATCTAACTATAACTAGATAGATCTTTATGTATGTTTATACATATGAATATGCATACATATGCACATACAAACATATATTATATATAATATGTAATATATAGTGTGTATGCATACACATATACATATGCATACACATATACATATACATTACATAATACATGCACACATACATATGTGTGTGTATTCTTACATCTTTGACTCTCAGAGGGACATCTACCCTGAGTCTCCTATTGACACATCAAATTCTTCAAGTCCACAACTGGATCCATCATCCCCCCCAACCCCTGCCAAAAAAAAAACCCAGATAGAAAAACATAAAGACAATTTCCTCCTTTCTTAATCTTCCTCTGTTTCTGAGGGGTGCAGCAATATACTTCAATATACCCATATGCATTAAATTCTAAACCACCCATCTGGATTTTAAAATCCCCCTTAAGAGGAATCAAGTCAGAAAATGAGCACTAGGGGAAAAGGAAGGGAAAAATGATTCAAATTGCCAAAGATCTCAGAAGGAAGAAAATACAGTTAAAGTCCTTGAACATAATCAAATAAACCAAAAGAGAAGATATTAATAACATTAGGGAATATAACCTCCAGATTTGCTAGAAGAGTCCAGGGATCTATAAATAAATATCACAAGACAAAGGAAAATTAATAAACACCTGATGAGGTAGAGGATGTTATGGGTTCCCAATAGGACATACAACCATTTCAGGATGTTCTCAAATGGTTTAAAAGAGGTATAAGTATTGTGAAAAATAAAATTTGTGGCTTGCATATCAGAAACAGTTGGCAAGATAGAAAAAATACTTGAATCTACAGTGGCAAGTCTCACAGAAGAAAGTAAAGAGAGAATAACTGGGAAGGCAAATATCCAAAACTGAAGGACAATCCATAAGAAGCAAAGCAAAAAAAAAAGAAAGAAAACATGATGTCCATACAATAAAAATATATTGATCTTGAAGACAAGATACAAAGAGACAATGTAAAGATTATAGCGCTTCCCGAACAATATAAAGAGTGAAAAAGAGAGAAAGAAAAATAAAACACCTACACACTATAATGCAAAGAATAATACAAAACAATTGCCCAGAACTTCTGAATATAGAAAAGGCTCTAACAGAAAGAATCCACTGATCACCTACAGGAAATTAAAAAAAATATGAAAGCAAACTCTAAGAGACATAATGGTTACATCAACAATTCCAGTACTAAATAGCTAATTTTATAAGTCATTAGGCAGAAGAAAGGAAGAATAAGAAGGGCAATTTAACTCTTCTACATGACTGAGGGGGGAAAAGGATTCAATAACTAAATGAAAGGAAAATAGAAAAAGGAAGCAATAAGTTAAGCAAAACTCTACAATTAGGGAAAGGGCTAACAACCAGAGTGGACCATGAGGATAAGGGAAATGGAGGCAGTGTAAATAGTTTTACCTTACATTATGTTAAGCTAAAATAACTGGAGAGATAAAATGCTATGTTTATGGAGGAAGAGTGAAAAAAATACAAATTTTGAAAAAAAAATAGAGAAAAAAGGAGGAAAAAAATTCCCAACTCATACCTTTAAATGAGAATGTATTAATCTAAGAGAATGAAAAATAGTGATGCATTGGATAAGAAAACAAAGCTCCACAATTTGTTGCTTATAAGAAAAACTTTTTTTTTTAGGTAATTTGGGTTAAGTGACTTAACCCAGGGTCACACAGCTAGTAAGCGTCAAGTGTTTGGTCCTAGGCCGGATTTGAACTCAGGTCCTCCTGACTTCAAGGCCAGTGTTCTATCCACTGTTCCACCTAGCTGACCCCATAGAAAAGCATTTTTTTAATTAAAAAAATACATAGAATAAAAATGAGGGACTGAAAAAATCATTATGAATCAAATAAATAAAAAAAATCGAAAGTTCAAATCATGCTATAAGACACAGCAAAAACAATATTCAAAACATAAAAAAGGACAAACAAGGAAACTCATTATACTTAGAGGGACCAAATTTTTTAACTTACATGCTTCAAATACCATAGGACCTAAATTTACAAAGGAAAAATTGGCTGATCTACAAGAAAATATAAACAAAAAAGTGGCAAAAGTTTTAATGTATCTCTAACTGTGTGATAAGTCTAACAGAAAGTTAAAAACAAAAGAGAAAATATGGAACAAATTGATTGGGAAAGCAGAGCTAAAAAAAACAAAAAGCACATAAATTCTTCTAAATGGGACTGTGAAAATATGCATATTTCTCCATCCAGCATGGAACTTTTAAAAATTGCACATGTGTTCAGCCACAGAAATATTACAAACAAATGTAAAAAAAAAGCAAAATATAGTAAACACGTCCCTTATAGATAATAATTCAATAAAAATAATACTGAGTTCAGGGAGCACAAACAAAATAACTGACTTAAATGAAGACTTACAAGTGAAATCCTAGATAATGAATGGTTAAAGGAACAAATCATAGAAACTCTTAATAATTTAATGAAAAAAGTATAAGGGATAAAAAAACATACCAAAATTTCTAGGATTAAACTAAAGCAATGTTAAAAGGAAAAAATCATATCCCTTATAAATGTAAATGAACAAAGTGGGAAAAAAAGGATTAAGGAACTGAATATGCATTTTTAAAAGTTCTGAATATGTCAGAAGGGCACATTTAAAGTAAGTTGTAAAAGATAAGATATTAAAATTAATAAAAATTTGAGAATTAGATAACCCATGTAGAGAGGGGTTTCCCCTACATGTAGCACAGAGTTGTTATTATGTGGCTCAGAAGAAGGCAGAATACATTTCTAGACTTTCTCTTACTCCCCCTCCTCTAGAGAAGACTTTAATTACTGTAAGGTGGGGAAGCAGAATATACTCAGAGAGAGGGAGTATTGGGCTAGAATTATATCTATCTGCTCCCTTAAATATTGTTGGTCTGGAGGAATGAATAAAAAAAAACAAACAAAAAAACAAATCAAGATGTCTTGTGAGACCCATTTTTGATGGCGACTTAATGTAATAAAAAGCCACTGATTTTGTAATCACGAGCAAATTGATTCAAGTCACAGATATGACCATAAGAAAGTCAATTAACATCACTGATTTTTAGTTCCTTATCCTGTAAAATGAGGATGAAAATAATTCTTGTTTCACTTACCTCATAGGGTTATTATGAGGATCAGTGGAGATAACATTTGCAAAGTGTTGTATTACTGAGAGCGATATGGTAATGTACTTTTGGACTAAGGCATTATTTTCAATTTTTTTTTAGTGAATTTTTATAAATACTAGGTTTTAGAGGGAATACTTTTATGTCACCAAACTGATGTGTTTGTTATGGATTAGTTATTCTTAAATATTTGAACTAATTTAGTTTTAGTGTTTTGAGTGAATATGTCCAAATTAGCTTTGGAGTTACACAAATTCAATGCCAACATATTGAAAAATTTATAATAATAATTCCCAAAACTTAACACATTACAATGTTGTAAGAAAAGTTTCAACTTTGGAAAACTGGATCTACTTTCTTTGTGATTCTTCCATGTGTTCAAACATCTTAATGTAGATAGGGCCAGATATCACAAATACAGAGGTCAAATAATTTCCCAGAACTCATTTACTGCCAGAATCTGAAAGGAAAAAGGAGACTCACGGACTAACTGCATAATATGATTAGAAGCCTAGGAGAGATTTAGAAAGGTAATTCAGCACCAAAGTCATTGTACAGGGGAGTGAGTTGATAATCAGAAATCCATGGGGAAAAAGTTAAATCAGACAGAGATTCACCACAACCCACCATATATCTTGCCTCATGATCTGTTTTAATATCCCAGTCTTAATATTTATTTTTCTAACAAGCTTCTTGCTTAAAATAAAACACAGTACATCCTCCTCACTTTCACTTCTGGTACACTCATCAGATTTTTAGATGACACAAAGCTAGGAGCAATAACTAACTAACCAGATGACAGCCAGCATCCAAAACAATCTTGACAGCCTTTAGTACTTCTCTGAATCTAATAAGATTGAAATTATTAATTAGAAATATAAAATCTTACCCTTGTATTATACTTTCCAAGTGTAAGAAGTAGAACTGTAGGTAGATAGCTGCTGTTCTGAAAAAGAAATGGGAGTATCAGTAGAGTGCAAGTTCCACATGCATTAGCAGTGTAACATGGCAGCCACATTAGTGAATATGATCATGGGTTGCATTAAGAGGGGCATAACTTCTAGAAATTATTATTAATAATAATATTATTTATATAGTGCTTATTATGTACCAAGCACTGTGCAAAATCATTTGCAATTACTATCTCATTTGATCCTTACTATCCTGAAAGGCAAGTGCTATTATTATCCCCATTTAACAGATGAACCAACTCAGGCAAACAGGAGTTAAGTGACTTGCCCACAGTCACTCAGCTAGTAAGTGTCTGAGGCTGGATTTTAACTCAGATCTTCCTAACTGAGGCCAAGCCCTGTACTCTATCCACAGCACCGCCTAGCTTCCCACTAGGTAGGTGATGGTTCTACTATAACGCTCCTTCATCATACCTCATCTAGAGCATTGTGTTTAGTTCTGGGTACCATAGTTCAAGGAAGATATTGATAGGATGGAAAGCATCTAGAGGAAGACAACCAGGATGGCACTTGACCTTGTATGTATGGCATGAGGATCAGGTGAAAGAATCTCTACATTAGATGGAAGAACATGTGTAGCCTAATGAAATAAAAAATACAGGCAATATGATAGCTATCTTACAATATTTAAAAGGCTTTCAGATGGAGAGGAAATTCAGGGTTTTTTTTTTCCTATTTGGACCCAGAGGGCAGAACCAGGAACAATGAGTAGAAGTTGTAAAGAAGTCAGTTTGTCATTGTTTTAATTATTTTTGGTTGCTCTTGGTTTCATTTTTTTAAAAATCATTTTTAAACTTTTGTTTTCCAAATTCTCTCCCTCCTTTCCATCCCTCCTCCAATCATTCAGAAGATAAGCATTAAATATCCGTTACTCATGTGAAGTTATGCAAAACATTTTTAAATTAGCCATGTTGTAAAAAAGCAAGAGAACTAAAGAAAATGGGAAAAATGCTTCAATATGTACTTAGAGTTCATCAGTTCTCTCTTTGAAGGTGGATAACATTTTTCATCATGAATACACTATTGATTAGAGAAATGCAAATCAAAATGACTCTGAGGTACCACATCACACCTATCAGATTGGCTAACATGACAAAACAGGAAAATGATAAATGTTGGAGAAGATGTGGGAAAATTGGAACACTAATGCATTGTTGGTGGAGTTGTGAACTGATTCAACCATTTTGGAGAATAATTTGGAACTATGCCCAAGGAATTATAAAAATGTGTATTCCCTTTGACCCAGCAATAACACTTCTAAGGCTATGTCCCAAAGAGATCATACAAATGGGAAAAGGACCCACAAGTACAAAAATATTTATAGCAGCTCTTTCTGTGGTGGCAAAGAATTAGAAACTGAGGGGATGACCATCAATTGGGGAATGGCTGAACAAGTTGTGGTATATGAATGTAATCGAATACTATTATGCTATAAGAAATGATGAGCAAGCAAACTTCAGAAAAACCTGGAAAGACTTGTATGGACTGATGCTGAGTGAAATGAGCATAACCAGGAGAACATGGTACACAGTAACAACCGTGTTGTGTGATGACTAACTTTGATAGACTTAGGTCTTCTCAGCAATGCAAAGATGTAAGACATTTCTCAAAGTCTCATGATGGAAAATGCTATCCCCATCCATAGAAAGAATTATGGAGTTGGAATGCCGATCGAAGCATAGTATTTGCTCTTTTTTCCTTCTCTTTTGTTTTGTTTCTTCTTTCTTGTGGTTCCTCCTATTGGTTCTAATTCTTCTTTACAATATGACTAATGTGAAAATATGTTTAATAGGAATGTATACGTAGAGCCTATATCAGATTGCATGCCATTTTGGGGAGGGAGTGATGGAGAGAGAGGGAGAAAATTTAAAACTCAAAAGCTTATGGAAGTGATTGTTGAAAACTAAAAATTAATTAATTAATTAAAAAAAGAAAAAGAAATAATGAGCTCATTGATGATTTAGAGCATTTTTTCATATGACTGTAAATTGTTTTGATTTATTCATTGTAAAACTAACTGACTCTTAAATATCTCAAATTGGATAGATTGTAGTTTCAAATTTTCTCTTTTCCTGCCCTTCCATTGAAAAGGCAAGCTATTTAGCATAGGTTATACATGTGCACTAATGCAAAACATATTTCCAAGTTAGTCATGTTAAAGAAAATACTGACAAAAATAAAGTAAAAAAAATATGCTTCTATATACATTCAGACTCAATCTGTTCTTTCTATGGAGATGAATAGCATTTTTCACCATAAGTTCTTCAGAATGTTTTGGATCATTGTATTACTGTGAATAGCTAAGTCATTTACAGTTGATCATCATAAAACATTGCTGTTACAGTATATAACGTTCTCCTGGTTCTGCTCATTTCACTTTGCATCAGCACATATTTTTCTGAGAGCATCCTGCTCATCATTTCCTATACTACAATAGCATTCCATCATACTCATATACAACAACTTGTTCAGCCATTCCCCAATTGATTGGCATCCCCTCAATATCCAATTCTTTGCCATCACTAAAAGAGCTGCTATAAATATGTTTCTACATATAGGTTATTTTCCTTTTTTTTTAATCTTTGGGATACAGACCTAGTAATGCTATTGTTTGTTCAAAGGATATATATGGTTGTATAGCCTTTTGGTCATAGTTCTGAATGCTCTACAGAACAGGTGAGCACTTATGCATCTTCACCAATAGTGCAGTAGTGTCTCAATTGTCCCTCATCTTCTCCAAAATTTGCCAGTTTCCTTTTCTGTCATATTAGCCAATTACATAGGTGTGGGGTGGTAGCTCAGAGTTATTTTAATTTGCATTTCTCTAACCAATAGTGATTAAAGTATTTTTATATTGCTATAGATAACTTTACATCATCTGAAAACTACCTCTTCATATCCTTTAATGATTCATCAATTGAGGAATGGATCTTATTTGACTTAGTTCTTTATATATTTGAGAAATGAGGTCTTTCTCAGAGAAAAAGTGTAATTTTTTCACAATTATGATTACTATGCATTTCCCTCCATCCTACTTTCTCCCTATTTATCTTATTCTCTTTCTCCTTTCACCTTCTCCATTCTCAAAAGTGTTTGCTTCGACTTTTGCCTCTCCCAATCTGCCCTCCTTTCTATCTGCTCTTCCCCCTTCTCTTATCTCCTTTCCCTACTACTTTCTTTTATGGTAAGATAGATTTCTATACCCAACTGCGTTGTGTGTTATACCCTCTTTGAGCCAATTCCAATGAGAGTAAGGTTCACACACTTTCCCCTACATCACCCATCTTCCCCACCACTGTAAAAGCTCTTTTGCACCTCTTTTATGTCAGATAATTTACCAAATTCTATCTCTCCTTTTCCCCTTCTCTCACTGCATTCCTCTTTCCATGCCTTCATTTTATTTTTTTTAGACAATCATCCCATCATTTTCAACTCATACATGTGCTTTTAATCTGTGTATTCCTTCTTACTGCCCTAATAATGAGAAGGGTTTTGGGAATCACAAGTATCATTTTCCTATGTAGGAATATAAACAGTATAACTTTGTTGAATCCCTTGTGATTTCTCTTTCCTATTTAACTTTTTATGCTTCTCTTAGTGTTATATTTGAAAGTCAATTTTTCTATTAAGCTCTGGTCTTTTAATCAGTAATGCTTGAAAGTCCTCTATTTCATTGCATATCCATTTCCCCCCTGAAGGATTATACTCAGTTCTGCTGAGTAGGTGATTTTTGATTATGATTTTAGCTCCATTGCCCTCTGGAATGTACTATAATATAATATCAAGCCTGCTGATCTTTTAATGTAGAAACTACTAAATCTCATATTATCTTGACTGTGGTTTCACAATATTTGAATTGTAGTTTTTTTTTTCTTTTTTTCTTTTTTGGCTGCTTGCAGTATTTTCTCCTTGACTTGTGAGCTCTGGAATTTGACTATAATATTCCAGGAAACTTTCAGTTTGGAATCTCTTACTGCAGGTGATTAATGGATTCTTTCCATTTTTATTTTACCCTCTGGTTCTAGAATATAAGGGAAGTTTTATTTGACATTTTTTAAAAGATGCTGTCTAGGCTCTTTTTTTGGTCATGGCTTTCAGTTAGTCCAATAATTCCTAAATTTTCTCTCCTGGATCTATTTTACAGGTCAGTTGTAACTCCAATGAGATATTTCACATTTTCTTCTATTTTTTCATTCTTTTGATTTTGTTTGATTGTTTCTTTGTGTCCCAATAAATCATTAGCTTCCACTAGCCAATTCTTATTTTTCAGGAATTATATTCTTCCATGAACTTTTGTACATCTTTTTTCACTTGGCAAATTCTGCTTTTTAAGGAGTTCTTCTCTTCAGTGAATGTTTGTGTCTCTTTTATCATTTCGCCAGTTTTTTAAGGGGTTATTTTCTTCAGTATTTTTATGCCTCCTTTACCAAGCTGTTGACTCTTTTTTTTTTCATGATTTTCTTGCTTCACCCTTGTTTCTCTTTCAATTTTTTCTGTACCTCTCTTACTTGATTTTTAAAATCCTTTTTGAGTTCCTCCATGGCCTGAGACCAATTCATATTTTTCTGTGAGACTTTGGATGTAGCAGTTCTGACTTTGTTGTTTTCTTCTGAGTTTGTGTTTTGATTTTCCCTGTCACCATAGTAACTTTATATAGTCATGATCTTTTTCCCCCTGCTGTTTGGTCATTTATCCAGCCTATTTCTTGATTTTAGCTCTGTACCAAAGTGGGGTTCTGCTTTTAGAGTGGAGGGGAACTGTCTTAATCTTCAGTTTTGAGTTTTTTTCAGAGATAATTCTGGGGACCTGTAAGTTTTCAGTTCTTTCATAGTAGTATGATCTAGAGAGAATTGTGCTTAATACTCTCCTGGCCTATGCTCTGGTCTATGAGAGAAGACAAGAAATTTTTTCTGCCCTGGAATGTGACCAGGGTTCCAGATCCCCTGCAATTACAAGCTCTAGTGTGCTAGTGCTTTTCCTTACCCTGGGATTAAGGCCAAAGACTGTGACCCAGATCCAATATCGGCAATGCAACAGAGTCCTGCCTATCATTCCAGCAAAGAGACCCCTTTAACTTACTTCTAACCATTTGTCTGACCCTCTTACCATCCATGAATGAGAGGTCTGGAAAGCAACACTGCTACCACTGATTCAGTTGCCCCCAAGGCCTACTGCTGGTTTGCTGGGGAGTGGTCTGTGAAGGATTTCACTCCACTCTCATTGTGGTACAACAGCTGTCCTGGGCTGAAACAAAATTGTTCATCCTTTCTTTTTTGTGGGTTCTGCTGCTAAAGAATTTGTTTTGAGGTGTTATTTAAAGTTGTGTGATTTGGAAATTTGGGAGACCTTAGGTGAGTATCTGCCTTTTCTCCACCATCTTGGCTCCTCCTCTTTATTTGGAGTTATTTTACCCAATTATATGCCAATAAAGCTGATAATCTAAGTGAAGTGGATGAATATATACAAAATTAAATTTCTTCAGATTGACAGAAAAGGGGAAAAACATTGTGTTTATATATATATATATGTATGTATATATATATTATGGATATTTTTTTTTGTTTTCAACATTTATTTCCACAAAATTTTGAGTTCCAAATTTTCATCCCATCTCACCCCTCCTCCCACCCCAAGATGGCATGCATTCTGAATACCCTTTCCCCTAGTCTGCCTTCCCTTCTATCTCTCCCCCCCTTCTCTTATCCCTTTCTCCTTCAATTTTCCTATAGGGCAGGATGGATTTCTGTACCCCATTTCCTGTATTTCTTATTTCCCAGTTGCATGTGAAAACATTTTTTTAAATATGTGTTTTTAAAACTTTGGCTTCTAAATTTTATCCCTTCCTCCCTCCCCACCCACCCTCATTGATAAGGCAAGCAACTAAATGTAGTTTATATATGTGCAGTTATGCAAAACACTTCCATAGTAGACATGTTGTGAAAAACTAACTCTATTTCCCTTAATCCTATCCCACCCCCCATTATTCTATTTGTTCTTTTGACCCTGACCCTCCTCAGAAGCACTTGCTTCTGATTACCTCCTTTCCCAATCTGCCCTTCTCTCTATCATCCCCCTATGCTCTTGTCCCCCCCCCCATTTTCCTGTAGGGTAAGACAAATTTCCATACCCAATTGAGTGTGTATGTTATTCTGTCCTTAAGTCAAATTCTATGAGAATAAGATTTACTCATTCCCTCTCACCTTCCCCCATTTCCCCTCCACTGTAAGAGCCTTTTCTTTTCTGTTTTTTTTGTGAGATAATTTACCCCATTCTGCCTCTCCCTTTCTCCTTCTAGTATAATCCTCTCTCACCCTTTAATTTTATTCTCCAGATATGACCCCTTCATTTTCACCTCACCCTGTGCCCTCTATCTGTCTATCTATATCTATAAATATGTACATATAATTTTTTCCCCTCCAACTACCCTAATACTGACAAAGGCCTCATGAGTTACAAATATCATCTTTCCATGCAGGAGTGTAAACAGTTCAACCTTAATAAGTCTCTTATGATTTTGTCTTTCCTGTTTACCTCTTCATGTTCCACTTGAGTCTTGTATTGGAAAGTCAAATTTTCTATTCAGCTCTGGTCTTTTCATCAAGAATGCTTCAAAGTCCTCTATTTCACTGAATGACCATTTTTTCCCCTGCAGGAATATACTAAGTTTTGTTGGGTAGGTGATTCTTGGTTGTAATCCTATCTCCTTTGCCCTCCGGAATATTATATTCCGTGTCCTGTGGTCCCTTAATGTAGAAGCAGCTAAATCTTGTGTTATCCTGATTGTGTTTCCACAATACTTGAATTGTTTCTTTCTGGCTGCTTGTAATATTTTCTCCTTGACGTGGGAACTCTGGAATTTGGCTACAATATTCCTAGGAGTTTTCCTTTGGGGATCTCTTTCAGGAGAAGATCAGTGGATTCTTTCAATTTCTATTTTGCCCTCTGGTTCTAAAATATCAGGGCGGTTTTCCTTGATAATTTCTTGAAAGATGATGTCTAGGCTCTTTTTTTGATCATGGCTTTCAGATAGTCCAATAATTTTTAAATTCTCTCTCCTGGATCTATTTTCTAGGTCAGTTGTTTTTCCAATGAGATATTTCACATTGTTTTCTAATTTTTCATTCTTTTGGATTTGTTTTACAATGTCTTGATTTCTCATAAAGTCATTACCTTCCAATTGCTCTATTCTAATTTTTAAGGAAGTGTTTTCTTCAGTAATCTTTTGGACTTCCCTTTCCATTTGTCCAATTTTGCTTTTTAGGGCATTCTTCTCCTCATTGGCTTTTTGCCAATTTGCCATTTGGGTTAGGCTATTTTTTAAGGTATTATTTTCTTCAGTATTTTTTTTTGGGTCTCCTTCAGCAAGCTGCTGACTTGTTTTTCATGGTTTTCTTGCAAAACCCTCAGTTTTTCCTCTACTTCTCTTACTTGCTTCTCAGAATCCCTTTTGAGCTCTTCCAAGGCCTGGGACTGATTCATATTCTTCTTGGAGGCTTTGGATATAGGAGCTTTGGCTTCATTGTCTTCTTCTGGTTGTATGTATCGATCTTCTTTGTCACCAAAGTAAGATAATATAGTCTGAGTCTTTTTGCTCTGCTTACTCATGATCCTGGCCAATTACTTGAGTTTTAAACACTTTTTAAGGTAAAAGTCTGCTTCCAATGTGGAGAATGTACTGTCCCAAGCTTTGGGGGTTTTACAGCTGTTTTCAGAGATACTTCTAGGGATCTGAGAAGTGTCAGTTCTTCCAAGGTGGTATGATAAGGGGTGAGGTGTTTTCTCTCCACTGCCACAGTGAGCTTCACCACATCAGCATTCCTCCTCGCCTCAGGACCGCCCCTCAGAATTGTGACCCAGATCCAGGCACTGGTAAAGCAAGAGGTTCCTGCCTCAGCACTGGCAAAGAGATCCCTGCAATCCCCCTCTGATCATCTACTTGATTCCCCCTCAGTCTGTGGGCCAGAAACTCAGGAAACAGCCGCGGCCCTGGGGGAGGCTGAGACCTAGCTCCTTCTCTCACCACAGTCACAGACTTTTCCCACTGACCTTCTAAGTTGTCTTTGGCATTCATGGGTTGAGAAGTCTGGAAACTACCACAGCTGCCCACGATTCAGTCCTTTGAGGCCTGCTCTAGATTTGCTGCATCCTGCACGCCCACACCAAACTGCGCTCCTCTCCCCACCCGGCACGATATACCTTTCTGATCAACCATCCAGGCTGTCTTTGGCTGGAAATTTGTTTCACTCTGTCTTTTTGTTGGTAATGCTGCTTTAGAATTTGTTTAGAGCCATTTTTTATAGGTATTTGGAGGGGTTTGGGGAGAGAGCTCAAGCAAGTCACTGCTTTCCCTCCACCATCTTGGCTCCGCCCCTGGAAAAACTTTGTTTTGAGGCATTATTCAAAGTTTTTTTTGGATGGGTTTTGGGGAGAAAGCTCAGACAAGTTCCCGCCTTTTCTTTGCCATTTGGCTTTGTAATGGTCTTCTAATTGACTTCCTTCCTACAAATCTCTCCCCACTCCAATCCATTTTCTGCTCAATTGCTCAAATGATTTTTCCACAGTGGAGGTCTGACCATGTCACCACCTTGCTCAGTGAGTCCCAGTCTCCCTATTACCTTCAGGATCAAATATGAAACCTGTTATTTGGCATTTAAAGCTGTCCATAGGTTGGCTCCTTCCCAGCTTTCTAACCTTCTTATACTTTATACTGGTCTACTTGCAGTTCCTAGAACATGGCCTTCCATCTCCTTTCTCTAGCTGCCCCCATGCCAAGGAGACCTTGCTTCCTCACATTCACCAAGAGGTTTGTTACCCCATTTTCCTTCAAGATTCAGCTGAAAGTCACCCTTTTGCTGGAGGCCATTCCCAGTTCCCCCAGCTGCTATTGACTTTCATTCACATTACCACACACGCACACACACACACACACACACACACACACACTATAGAAGCATAACTTTTCACAGTACCAAACCACAGTATGGTGTTGTAACAGGGTAAGTAAAAGTAATTAGTTTGAGTATGGTGTACTGGAAGCATAATCTATTATAAAAACAATAATTGAAATTATTATACTTATCTTTTTCTACAGTGATTACTCTAACAACTTTTAAAAAATAGTATGGGAAATTGGCCTAATTATGACTTATTAAAGATATTAACTTATTTAATCAAGATTCAAAAACAGGGCTATTGGCCCTACATCCAGTATTCTTTTATATACACATCAAACCTTCTTAGACAAAAAACAACCTAGGAAGACCAAGCAATTAGTAATGATTGATCAAGCATTTAATGTGTGTCAGAAATTATTCTAAGTGCCAAGGATACAAGAAGAAACAAGAGAGTTTCTATACTAAAGTAGATTACAATCTAATAAGGGAGTTGTTGTTCAGTAGTTCAGTCATGGCCAGCTCTTCATGACCCCATGGACCACAGCTCTTCTATTCTTCACTCTCTTTCGAAGTCTTTCCAACTTAATGTTCATTGTTTCCATGACACTATCTATCCATCTCATCCTCTACCATCACCTTTTCCTTCTGCCTTCAATCTTTCACAATTTCAAGGTCTTTTCCAGTGAGTCCCATCTTTTCATTATATGGCCAAAATATTTAAGCTTCAGCTTCAGCATTTGACCTTCCAGTCAATACCTGCATGAATTTATTTAAGTTTTGACTGTTTTGATCTCCTTGCTGTGCAAAGAACTCTCAAAAATCTTCTCCAGGAATACAATTTGAAAGTGTCTATTCTGTAGCACTCGGCTTTTCTTATAGTCCAGCTCTCACAGCCATACATTTCTACCAGAAAATCCATATCTTCATCTATACAAACCTTATCAGCAAGGTGATGTCTCAGTTTTTTAGTGTGCTATCCAGATTTGCCATAGCTTTCCTTCTAAGGATTAAGTATTTTTTAATTTGGTGGTTGCAGTTAGTGTCTTCAGTGATCTGTGGGACCAAGAATATAAAATCTGACATTACTTCCATTTCTTCTTCATCTATTTGCCAGAAAATGATGGGACCATTTGCCAGAAAATGATGGGACCATTTGCCAAGATCATAGTTTTTTTTTTTTTTTAATGCTGTTTCAAACCAGCTTTTATACTATCCTCTTTCATCCTCATTAAAAGGTTTCTTAATTCCTCTTCACTACATCTCCACTTCATCTGCGTATCTGAGATTGCTGATATTTCTCCTGGGAAACTTAACTCCAGCTTTTGATTTATCCAACATGATATTTCACATGATATATTTGGCATTTAAGTTTAATAAATAATATGACAACATATAGCTTCATCACACTCCTTTTGGAATCTTAAACCATTAAGTTCCATGTTCAACTCTATTTCTTTCTGGCCTGCATACAGGTTTCTCAGGAGACAAATAAGATGATCTGGTATTCCCATATCTTTGAAGACTTGCCACATCTTGTTATGAGCTAGACTGTCAAAGGTTTTAATGTAGTGAATGAAGCAGAAGTAGATGTCTTTTTTTTCCCCTGCAACTCCCTTACTTTCTCTGTAATCCAGCAAATATTGGCAATTTGGTCTCTAATTCCCCTGCCTCTTCAAAAACCAGCCTGGGCTTCTGATAATTCTTGGTTCACATTTTGCTGAAGCCTCACTTACAGAATCTTGAGTATAACCATTCTGCCATGTGAAATGAGTGCAATTGTTCAGCAATTTAAGCATTTGTTGGTATTGACCTTCTTTAGGATTGTAATATAAACTGTTTTTGGGTTTTTTTTTCCAATCCAAGTGGCCACTGTTGAGTTTTCCAAATTTGCTGGTATATTAGTGCAGCACTTCAATAGCAACATCTTTTAGTATTTTAAGTAATTCAGCTGGAATTCCATCACCTCCACAACTATTAGCAATGCTTCCTAAGGTCCACTTGACTTCATTCTCTAGGATGTATGTCTCTAGATCAGTAACTACAACTATCATGGTTATCAGTGATGTTAAAGTCATTCTTATAGAGTTATTTTGGGTATTTTTGCCACCTCTTCTTACTTTCTTCTACTTCTGTTAAGTCCCTATGATTTTTGTTTTTTATCATGTCCATTTTTACATGAAACAGACTTTTGATATCTCTAATTTTCTTGAAACTACTCTGATATCTTTGCCAAGGAAACTCCCACGGACAGTATTGAAATGATAAAAGAGATGATGCTGGAAGATGAGTCCATGAGGACAGGAAGTGTACAATATACTATTGGGGAAGACTTTAGGACAATTACTAGTAGTTCTCATACTGATGAAATGTCTGGGTCAAAGCCAAAAAGAAGCTCAACTGTGGATGTATCTGGTGATAAAAGGAAAGTCCAATGTTGTAAAAATCAATATTGCAGATGAACCTGGAATATAATATCTATGAACCAAAGTAAGTTGGATGTGGTCAAATAAGACCTGGAAAGATTAAATTTCGACATCTTGGGTGTCAGTAAACTTAAATGGATGGAAAAAGATGAGTTTAATTGAGGTGATCACTACATATGCTAGTATATGTAGTATAGGCAAGAATCCCTTAGAAGAAATGGAGTAGCCATCATAGTCAACAAAAGAGCAAAAAAGCAGGAGTGGGATATAATCTCAAAAATGGCCAAATGATATCTGTTTGAATCAAGGGAAATATTAACATCATAGTGATATGTCTATGCTCTAAACATTGATGCCAAAGAGTCCAAAGTTGCCTGGTTCTATGAAAACCTACAATATCTTCTAGAAATAACACCCAAAGAAGATGTCACATCCATCATAGGGGATTGGAATCCTAAAGTAGGAAATCAAAATATGATTGGAATAACACTGACTGTAGTTCAGATCATGAATTTTTATTGCAAAAGTCAGATTTAAATGGAAGAAAGTAGAGAATACCATCAGACTGTAAAGATATGAGCTAAATAACATCTCTTCTGAATATGAATTTAAGGTGATTAATAGATTTAATGGATCAAATTTGGTATAGGGTACCTAAACAATTATGGACAGAGGTTTGCAACATTTTTCAGGAGGCAGTAACTAAAAAATAAAACATTCCAAAGAAAAAGAAGAGCAAGAAAGAAAAATTACTTTGTGATGAGGCTTTACAAATAGCTGAGGAAAGAAGGAAAAAGGGAAAGGGAAAGTAAAAAGGGAAATACATACCCAACTGAATGAAGAAATCCAGAGAATAGCAAGGAGAGACAAGAAGGCTTTCTTAAATGAGCAATGCAAAGAAATAGAAGAAAACAATAGAATGAGAAAAACAATAGATCTCTTCAATAAAATTGGGGTGGTGGACAAAATGCAAACAAATACATACATATATATGTGTATATATATATAAAGCTGTATATAGGATTAACAGGAAATAATCAGCAGATGGAAGAATTAAGAGGAGTTGGGAAAAGCTTCCTATGGAAGGTAGGATTTTAGTTGGAACATAAAGGAAACCATGGAGTTCAGTCAGAGCAGAGGAAGGAGAGAATTCCAGGTATAGGGGGCAGCCAGAGAAAATTCCAGGAGCTGAGAGATGGAGTGTCTTATTCGTAGAAAGCCAGGAGGCCAGTGTCATTGGATTAAAAAGTACATGGTGATGAGTAAGGTATAATAAAACTGGAAAGGAAGGAGTGGGGCAAGTTATAAAGGATTTTGAATGTCAGAGTATTTTATATTTGCTCTTAGAAGCAAAAGGAAGCTACTGGAGTTTACTGAGTGTGTGTGTGTGTGTGTGTGTGTGTGTGTGTGTGCGCGTGTGTTTTGAGGCATAGGGGTAGTCATTGCACATGGAAGGATAAGCACAGAGAGGCAATCTCAGAGGGAAGGGACTAACATTGTGGAGTATCAAGAAAGGCTTTTCAAAAGACAGATTTGATCTGAATCTTGAAAAAGGCCAGAGAGTCAGGAAACAGAAGTGAAGAGGGAAAACATTCTAGGTATGGGGGCAGTTTGTGAAAAAGACATTTAAATTAACATTACAACTACCACTGCAAGGTAAGAATATTTTTTCTGCTCTAAATCCTGAAATTTACTGTATGAAATGATTAAGTGACTAAAGAGCAGAAAAAAAAAAGAAATAGGCTTACAAACTTTTCTATCATAAAATTTCAGAGAGAACACATGGTGTTTTGTTTTCCATGTCTTAATAAAACTCTGATGATACCTAATGGATTTACTGTGTTGTTGTATATTATGTTATTTCAATAGAAACACCATTGCCAAATAAGTATTTCTTGGATATTCTTCAATTATTTATGAACACTGCTACAAAATTTTAATAGGTAGGTGTTTGCAAAAAACTAATGATTCCTCTACTAAGAACACTGCTGGGGAAAAAAAGCTTATTATTAGATGCCAATGATGCAATTAATATTTAATTCCAATCCCATAAGACTAAATATAGAAGTGTCAGGGTGGTTTGGGTATGGTCATGGAGATGGTCAGGAAGTGGAGAAGCTTTGACAGGAAAACTTAATGTGAAAATGATAAAAAAAAATTCCCCAAAGTGAAAAAGTTAGAAATTTTTGTGTGACTGACATAAAGCACAAAATCAGGTGTCATCTCTCAGACAACTAGTAGAAAACTTTGAAGAGATTTTAAAGATCATTTCTATCCCCCATTTTTTGATTGGCAGGTTTACAAGAGTTTGATATGGTACACAAACCAGACAAAAAGAAAGAAAAATGTGAATTTTTCTTTATGGATATTTGAATACACTAGAAAAACTCCAAATCAAACATGTCTAACTATCTGCTATTGCTTCCCTATATCCCTTAGGATATTATCCCCTACTTCTCTCCTGAAACTGTATTACTCTTATGCCTATTAAGTTATTACCATTCTCTAAAGATATGGCTTATGTTGGCACACAGATACCACTAGATCTGGAGTCAAAGGACCTAAGTTCAAATACCAGGTTTTCCATTTGACTTGGACAAGTTATTCAACATCCATAGGTCTCAGATTCCTCATATGTAATATGAAGGAGTTGGACTAAATGACCCATAATGGCCATTTATGTTACCTCAGGCAAGTTATTTAAGCTTTCAGACCCTCAGTTTCTTGAGGTATAGAAGAGGAGATTGGACGAGATGATGTCTAAGATACCTGTCAACTGTGAAATTATGATCCTTTAAATAATTTTTAAATCACACAAGTTGAGTAAAACTTGAGATTTATAGTAAACCAGACAGGATATGAAGGGGCAGATGTTAAAGGCAAAATGTTTTTTAAACCAGCTGTAGACCTAACTGGAGAAGACAGAAATCTCCAAGTTTGCTTCTTCCAGCCAAGCCTGAGCCAACTGCTGTTCCTTGGCACCATTTACCTGTACTCAATCAAACCCACGTGTAGGTTTCACCAGCTTGGAGAAAGGTGTTTACATCTGCTCTTTCCCAACTCTGGGCTCTGCTTGGAGGGAGGAACCTGCTGCAGGGAGATAAATCTCCCTCCTTCTAATTATAGCCTTGGCTATCTTCAATCTACTTCAAATATAAATCACCTAAGCATAAACAATTCCCCATTAAAACTAAATGTAATTCTGAGACATGACCAAAACATAACATGGTGAACAAGGCTGGTGTTGGATTTAAAGTCTCATGGCTTCCAAGGAGAAGAAGGGATAAAAGATAAAAGAATATGGGGGAAATGTAACCATGAATCCAAATAAAAGTAAATCACCACTCTCCTGCCAATATTTTAGAAGGGGGCTTTAAGCACTGTTGGAATAGTGCCACATCTGGATTTACAATGAGAAAGGCAGCAAGAGAAATTCTTATTACCCAGAACAAAACACCTCATAGACAAAAACAAATGCCTGTGATCAAATAATGGTTGCCTATAGCAGTTTGCTCTCACATATTATTACATATTTTTCTTCTTCTAAACTGTTCTCAGTAATAAACTGAGGAATAAAAGTGATATGGGAACAGATGAATCATCACTTTGCCAAGCCTGCTACTGTACAGCAAATCAGCCCATTCACTCATTCATTCATTCATTTATTGTTCCTGGGCTTTCATTACTAAGTGGAACAGGAGGAGACATTCAAAAGTTACACAGCATCATCCCGATACACATGAATTTGTAGCAGGGAGCAAAGGACAATGATTGCAAACTTGGAAAATATCACAGGCACTCCAAGATGATAGTTGGGAGAGACATATGTACATTTATTAGTAACAGCAGTTATTTAGTTACATGGCATGCAATGTCAGCCTTTCCTTGCTAACTTCAAAGTAGAAAATTAAGACCTTGAGATAACCTTGCTTCATTTGTTTTCTTTGAATATGGTCACATATTCTGGAGGCAATTAAGTTCTCTGTTGGGTACTAATGACTAAAATAATTAATCTGGAAAATTCTGCATTAGAGAAATTAATGTATTTACATATCTACCACCAATCCATTGGAGACTATAGAGTATTCCCTTAAAAAGTCTTCCAATTAATAAAGAAATTATTTCCCCCGCCTTATCATCTTAAAAATCAAAACTACTCTGTTACATAAAAGAGCTGCACTTAAGGAATCACAGAATCTTAGAATTGGAAGGGATCTTTAAAATTATATTGTCCAACCCTTAAGACCACTTAGGTACTATCTGTACCACATTCCCAGCAGGTAATTGTAACCTTTTTTTTTTTTTTTAAACACTCTGACTTATAGGGAATTAATTACCTACTAAAGCAGTTGATTCCATTTTGGACAGCTCAAATTGTTGGAAAGATGTGCTATATTTCCCAGTATAGTACATATATCATCATAGTAAATACATTTCCAATAATTAGGAATCCAAAAAGTGTTCCTATTTGTAAATTCTACCCATTGATCTTAGCACTAATCTCTGAAGCTTCACAGAATAAGTTTACTTGCTCTTTCACATGGAAGCCCTTCAAATACATGAAGACAGCACATCTCAAAATCTTACATCCTTCAAGCAAAACTATTTTTCTTGTCCATTTCTCATAGGTCTTGGCTTTAAATACTTTCAACATTATTGTCAATATCTAATGTATCAATGGTGCCTTTTATATTGAAGCACCTTGAATGGAATACAGTACTTCAGATGCATTCTGACATAACCAATACAATGGGACCATAACCTTCCTTGCTCTAGACTAGACAGTACACTGCTACAAATATTCCTGTGCAACTGCATCATTTGATGAAATTTTGTTGAGTTTGGAGTTTGTTAAAATCCTCATTTTCACATGTTCACCCAAAATGCAGTTGAATCATCAAGTACTTTCGTGGTTGATTATTTTAACCAAGTTTAGATAATACCTAAGATCCCTTTTAACTCTGACATTCTATAAAACAATAATTTTATATTATTCCTATCATATTTTATCTTTTTACATTTGCTCCACCACTCTAACTTTTCATGATTAGTTGGGATTGTGATTCTGCCATCCAGCATATTGGCAATCCTTACCATTTTATCACTGAACATTTAATAAGCCTATTTTCTATGCATTTTATCAAGTTGTTAAATAGTTGTTTCTAGGAAATTTGCTAGACTTTTTCAATTAATAAAAATACTATGTTGCTTAGTGCCAATTATATAAGTAACATTTTAATTAATAATTATCATATCTCTCTAATGTCAAAATGATGATGAAGGTAAGGTACAGATTCCTTCCTTCTTTCCTTCTTCTTTCCTTCCTTTCTTCTTTCTTTTTCCTCATTTCCTTTTTATTTTTCATTTTAATAGTTATTAGAATAGCACATTTAATCTTCTCCAAATCCCAGCAACTTGGTAGTAATACAGTTTAGAAGCCTATAAAATCTAAAATGTTTTAATGACCACCTAAATGTCATAGAACAACAACAAAACAAAAAATAAATAAAGAGTTCATGGTATGATTTGTTCATGGTATGAACAAGAATACCATAAGAAGATAAAGCCCAGGTATTTTTAGAAAAACAAAGTTTCTATTCTATCATTTTTAGTTTTCCTGGTCAAGACTTGTGATTTTCTTAGTGTGTTAAACTATCAGAATGAAAATTTCACTTCTGTTGCAGATCAACAACTTAATTGTAAATTGAAGCATAAGTTACCTAGAGCCACTGAGAGACTAAGAAATTTGCTCATGGCCAAATGTGTAAGAGGCAGGACTTGAAACCAACTATTCCTGACACCCAGGTTGTTACTCAATCCATGACACCACAATTCTACCTAGCATTTTTTAGTCTGGGAGTTTTTGCTGATGTGGATGTGGTCTAATAGGCTTAATATATGATTACCATAGATCTTAATTTTATCATATTCTTTTGTATTTTTACACAAAGTCTGCTAAATGGTATTGGATTCTTAGGATGGCAAGTAGCTGATTGAATATAAAAGCTAACATAAATAAGCTATTTAGGCATTGAATATTTATATAATGATGGCTTATATATTTACATTAAGAAATATAATTCATTTTATGGGATTTAGCTCTCATTAAGGGGCTGTTTATACCTGAAAAGAATGGCGAATAACATAACACAGTTCCCCAAAGCAATTTATTTTTAATGTGCTACCAAATGAGAACAGCCAGTAATTTGTCAATAAATAAACCATTTTGTTTCCAACATAGCCAGAAGCTACCAATGTGCTTGTTGTTCTTCCAATATTAGTTAGCCCCTACCTGTGTGAAAGAATTCATTCATATATTTTAATGAATTCTTATTTTGATCCTCCTCTACATAATATCACAATTAAGATTGAATAGTAAAAGAAGGATGTTAAATTCTAGCACCAAAACTAGGCAAAATGAAGTGTAATATAAGTAAACATTTATTGATCACTTACTTGTGTGAGGAGCACTGTGATAGGTGCTTGGGAAGTGACAAAGGTGAAATAAGATAAATCATGTTCTTTTATCTTAAAAGAGCTTAAAATCCTAAAAAGGGACTGACTAATATAGAGAACTACAATTTAAAAATCTACAGCAAATACACAGGACAGTTGAGGCAGAGAGCAGAATGTATAAAATATGATTTTTATTACATAATAGAGCCAAAATTTCAATTGTGAATAAAAAACCCTAATTGCTAAATAGTTTAGTGACAATTTATTTGACTATAATCTTAAGGCACAGATTTAATGAAATTTTTTTACAAATATAAATTTGTTATATTTCTAAGAAAGTAGTAAACTTACACTATATGAAGAAAATAGCAATATTTCTAAAGAAAAAGTAAGAAAATAATTGCCTAGTCAAAAAGAAGTTATTTCTAGAATCTATTTACATATTTGTGACATTTGTAAAAACTCTGTTTTCAAATTCATACTAGAAAGTCAATTAAATCATCAGTAGAGAAGCCAAAAGCTAAACATGAAAGAAATAATTTCAACTCATTTGATTTCTGATTTCATCGGTTTATACTCCCTTTTATCAAAACTAACTGTAACTCCTCTATTTTCTATCATATTGTACAAGTCTAATCTATGTCTATTCCATAAATTCTCTGCCGAGTAGTGACTCAATGTTCTGGAGGCCATCCCCTGATTTGTCTGGTATCTTGAGGATATCAATGGTCTACCTGGGCTGCTCATATTTTGGATCTCAGTCTTGCTCCATTATTAATACACCAACCTGGATCCTTCATACACCAGTCCAATAGTGTCTTTTATGACATTTCTCATAGACAAATCATTTGTGGTAATAGATTGAAGTTTTACATACACCATGCTTTCCAATGTCTTTTGTGTTACCTGTCATTAAGGTTTTTGTGAGCTTGTGGTAAGTGATATGAAGGGTTTTACAAACTTCAAAGTGTTATATAAATGTCAGATGTCATTATTAAAACTCAAAGGTCTTTTAGATAGCCTTCAGCTATTAATTTAACTAAATGTTTAAATCCACAGATTTAAAGTGAGACTTTTGTTAAATTACCAAAGATATGAAAATTATTGAAAGAACTATATTATATTCAGTTTGACAATTTTAAAAATGAAACTAGAAGACATAAAGAAGGTAATACTAAATAGAAATTGAAAACAAAGACAGTAGAAAATTTGGGTTCCTTGCACATCAAAGAGCAATAAGAATATATTTTCACTGAGCACTTGGTCATCTTTCATTGTATCATATATGGTCAGTGTAAGCAGCAAATAGATCATTGGGTAGAGCATTGCACTGTAGGTGTCAATCTCTATTACAGAGATTACTGTAGTAAAGGAATTCTACATCTAACTTGATAAGAATCCCCCAGTCAACATTTTCTCATATCCTGTGCTTCAATGTGAAAGTGGGCACAAGTGAGGGTAGTGATATGTTAAAAAGCATGATTTGGATCAAGAAATGAAAGCTATCAAAGGCCTACAGAGTACCTTAAGCTTCATGTTTGTATATCATGAATATTTTCTTCAAGAAAACAGTAGGAACATGCTAAACATGGCTAATACTGAATGACATCATAAAATTGATTTGGTTTATCTTAACAGGGAGGAAACTGCTAGTTATAAAAGGATCCATCATTTCAGAAACAGCTATTTGTGTGCAATCTGATCATTGACTAGCTAGAGGAAAAATTAAAAGAAATACCAAATTAGAAAGAAGGATAATGATGGGAAGCAAATTATATGCGATTGCATGTTTTACAAGTTTAAACAAACCACTAATTTGCTAAAAAAAAAAAGTAATGAACAAACTTAATGCCATTAATATAGTGTGTCCTCAATTCCTGAAAAAATTTAAGTAAGGCAAGACAATTGTCATAACGAGGAGGCCTGAAAAGCCTAGAAACCACCTATTATTAAAATGAATGCTGAAATCAAGTGAGATACAAAAAAAACTTGAATTTTCACTTCAATTAATCAATTAACAAGCATTTAGGAATTTACCAGAATTATAAAGAGTACATATATATGTATGCACATATGTGTACATACATATGTAATATGTGTATATGTATGTGTGTGTGTATGGATTATGAGGTTCTCCAAATGGTCCTTGTAGAAGATGCTATGCTGATTTTATCCAGCCCTAGAACACTCCCAAATCTTCTAAGTGAATTCCTTAGTGACATGATAATGACTGGTTTAATCATCCATAAACAAAGTTCTGGTGGGAGATATTAAACCTCTTTATTGAGATAATTAAAAGAAAAAAGTTCTACCTCTGCATTTCTTGTAAAGGCAGCTGAGACCAGTGGTATGGGAATAATTTCTCTCTGAAACTAACTTTTGGTTCATGCTGACCCTTTGGCCTCCTTTACCAGCATCAGTAACCAACCCCATTATTCTTCAGGTATGAATATAACTTGGAATCAGAAGACGTGTTCAAACTTTGATCCTGATCTTAATTGTGTGACTTTTGAAAGTTACTTCTCCTCTTTGACCTTTATCTCTATAATGAGATAATAGTAGTTTTATAGCCTATCTCACACTTTTTTTTTAAGTTGAAAGAGCTTTGTCAATGCTAAAGCATTATGGCATGTGTTGATATTGTCAGAGCAATAGTTTTCTCAAGTGCATGTCTTTAATAATGTATATTCTTCCACATTGGTCCATCCATTTATTCATGTGGTCGTATAATAGAAAAGTCCCAACAGTAGTAGATATTCTGCAAGATAGAAAAATGAACCAAACTTGTACATCAGAGCTGGCAGCCTCTGAAGGATTTACTTCAGGAATACTGGCTCTTGCTATCTTTCCCCCCTTACAGAAAGTGTATTTGCAAAAAATAATCAAACCTATTCCAATCATTATATAGTATTTGGCATTTACATAGGGCTTTATATTCTTGCACTTACTTGATATTCACCTATCCCTTGGAAGTTGGTAATATTATTGTACCCAATTTATACATGAGGAAATTAAAATCCAGAGAAATTATGCATTTTGCCTATGGTAATTCTGATAGTAGGTGTTTGATGTGAGATTCAAATCCACTTATTCTTGACTCCAAGTCCAGGAGTCTGCTACATCATGCTGCCTCTTAGATATCTTAGATACGATCATTAGATATGATATTTTCATATCCTATCACTTTGACATATGGCTTATATAATCCTGAGCAGGTCATTTAAGTTTTCAGTGCACCAAGAACTTACCAAGAGTTGTAGATCAGTTACTGACCTGCATATAGAGAAAAAAAATTCAGATACTAGCAAAAAAAACAAACAAACAAAATAAAACCTGGTAGTGTTATGGATAAGACAGAAACATGTATGTGGGTTTCAACTCCATACACATACACACACACACACATATGCACATAGAGTTCTGTGCTTTACAAAAGAAGTAAAATAATTAATTAATTAAGTGGAAGTATGCAATAGACTCAGCATGGTTAACAGATATGACGTACAAATTGTAAATATTTGAAATTATAGGATAGATTTGAAAGAAGCAATGAAGGACTTAGGCCTATAATCACTAAAGTTAAAAATGTAAAAAATCCTAAAGGCTTAAAAATAAATTAAACACACACAGACGCACACACATACCCAGGTTACAGCATCTCTTTCCTCTCAATTCCTCACATTTCTTTCAAAGAGGCAAAAATCATTAGTCATCTTTAAAAGAATTTCAAGTTTTATAACATAGAATTATCCTAAAAGAATGTATCTCCTTCCCTTACAAGTAATGCTCTGAATTTGGATTTTCAAAGACTGTTATTGTTCCTTCATTTTATATAGTTATACACTATATTACAATCCATGGGAAGTAGTGAGAGCAGTTCTGTTGAAGGCTGCACTGATGATTTATGAAGCTGAAAGTAAATAGACCCCAAATTAGGTTTCAGAACTGCAGTGTAATTTTTATCATGTAACAAGGAAATTCATTTACAAAGACTATCCTGCAGCTCTGAAAGGCACTCTAAAGATTAAGTTCAGTCTGACAGAAGGTTGGAGATTTAATTTTAAATTGGGAAGGAAAAATCAGATTATCAATCACCTGGAGAAATACAAAATATAGCCTAAAATTGTTGATTTCATTTTTTACTTGTAAAACCTTTATTTGGTATATAGGTTTTGATGTAGGAGTGTTTTGTGTGAGTGTGTGTGTGTGTGATACTGATGAAATACTACAAGGGAAATGCGACCTTAAAACTAGATCATAGACCAAGTTGGTAAATAAGAATCAAGTAAAATCACACAAAAAAATCAGTTAAATGCCTAACATCAGGTCTTAGTTAAGAATGTACCCTTTTAGAACACTCCAGAGAGGAAGAAAAAACTAAGACAAAAAGCTATTTTTCAGACAACAAAATCCTTCCTTGACTCAATTAACAATTAAAAGAATTATTCATTAATGAAATCTTAATTTAACTCTGTTCTACCAGGACTGTCTGCTTATTACAAAGTTAATTTAAGATCACCTTTTATAGCAATTGCTCATTTAATTGATAATAAAAGCTTCTTTAATTAATATTCCCAATTAGCTGCCTTGATGTTTAGGAGTCTTTCTTTTTCCTCCCTTCAACTTAAATGTTCAATGAATTTTTTTTTACAAGGTTTGCATCAAGGTATCTTTTTAATTGTAACCATCTAAATATACAGACCATCTTCTCTATTTCTCTTAAGTTAACAGATTAGCATTTCCTTAGACACTCAATAGAGTATCTGTTAAGAAAATCAGGATGGCCAAGCCCCCCCAAAAAGGTATCAATAAATGCCATTCATTTTAAATGGGACAGAAACCATTTGAAGTAGAGAGAAACAGAATGAAGGATGTAGGCAACAAAAAGAACTGTCCCCAGTAGTTTCTGGAAAATGAATTCATTTTTTTTAGCAAAATTTAACTTCATTCAGAAATATTTCTTCACACATACTAGTATGCTTAATAAATGTGCCAAAGTGTAATAATCATTGGTTTCCTCTGAAAAAAAAATCCACTTGTGTGATAGATTAAAACCTATGCTTTCATTTGGTATCTTTTCTCTTTTGGACTCCTTTGAGCACTACCTTGAAGTGTAGCTGACGAAAAAGGAAATACTCAGCTATAGAATTATGTAATACATGCAGATAAAGATATCCATTTTCATTCCAGTTAAAAACAGAATATGGCTTTTTCTTGTCAGTTCATTTGATAATTCATAGAGTGTGACTCTGGCACCCACAGAATGTCAAAAACTTAGAGGAAAGTCTTTTTGAGGTAGGCAATCTATGGAGGACCAGTCAATGATGTCCCTCCACCATCTTTGCACCAGTGACCTTCTTTTCACATTGGACAACACCTCCACCTCTACTGCCTTTCCTAAGATTCCTGTGTTCCTTTCTGAACCTCCTTTTGAGGAAGCATTCATGCAAATCATCCTGCTTTCTTCAAACTTGCATCAATTTGTGATGCACAGACCATTTCTCCTCCTTGCCCTCTTTCTGATATCTTCTCTGCTTTATGCACCTTTTCAACTACCTTTTAATGACTTTTGTGGCATTTCCTCCCTACCCCCACTAAAAAGTAAGCATTTTGAGGGCAGAGAATATCATTATTTTTGCTTGGATTTGTTTTCCCAGCACTGTGATCAGTGCCTGACATATACGGGGAGGAGAAGGGCATAAACATTTATATAGTACCTACTATGTGCCAGACATTATGCTAATCACTTTAGAAATATCATCTAGTTTGATTATCACAATTCTGCTTGGTAGGACTGTTATTATCCCTAATTTTACAGGTCAAGTGAGGTAAACAGAGATTAAATGACTTGCTTAGGGTCACACAGCTGGCAAGTGTCTGATGTCAAATTTGAAATCAGATTTTTCCTGATTCCAGGCCCAGAGCTCTGCTATCTACTGTGCCATCCCACTACCTCCTTTGTTGTTCAGTCATACAGTCATGTCTGATCCTTTGTGACCCCGGGGACTTGTCTGTGGGAATTCCTTGGCAAAGACACTGGAGTGTGTTGTTATGTCCTTTTCCAGTGTGTATGCATTTTACAGAAGAGGAACTAACACAATTAGCAGATAAGTGACTTGCCTAGGACCACACAGCTAGTAAGGGTCTAAACCCAGATATGAACTGAGATTCTCTTGAGTCAAAGCCCAGTTCTCTATCTACTGCACCACCTAGTTGCCCCCAGCTACCCTTAGAAGAGATTAATAAATGTTTATCTATCTATCTGTCTGTCTCTTTATATGTCTCTCTGTATGCCTGTTTGTCTTGCCTAAAGGATTTATAGGAGGTGTTTGACAAAAATTGCAAAGCATGAGTTTTAAACAGGTTGTTATCTACCCCTTTGGAGATAGGAAACATGGCCTTGAGATCACAGATACAAAACAATATTCATATATTCTCTTAGTATTTGCTAACTAAATGTAAGCTTATAGGATCATAAATCTAAAGCTGAGAGGGAACTTAGATACTCTATATGGAATATAAGAAAACTGAGGCCTGAGGAGATTACCCAAGGTAATATAAATGGTAGTTAAGCATTGTAAAATAGGTTTCTTTGTTTTGTAGTTGGTATGTCCTCATCAGATGAAAGTTTTGGAGTTAAGGTTGTTTTCCCCAGGTCCAGAAAGTATAGCAATTCTCTGCTAAACTGTGTCTATGGTAGCCAAATTTTGAAAGGACCCCTTTTATTTTCATTTAGGAAAATAGTTCCTTTGTGAATGCCTAGATCCTTCTGAAAATGAATGGTTCAAGAAGCATTTTAAGGAATGATCATTCAATGAATCAGCAAATATTCTAGAATTCCAATTCATACAAGGTTTGCCAAGTATTCTAAACTATACAAATAGTATAAATTTTAACACTCAGGATACTGTCAATCTAGTTTGGGATATAAACACAAGATATTAGATAAAAAAAAGTAAATGCTTAATGACAATTATCAGATAAGTGCTGGGAAATTCCAGAGGGTCACAGGATAAAAGATACAGAGCTAGAAGAAGCGTCAGAGGTCATAAAGTTTATTTCTCTCATTTTGCAGAAGAGGAAAGTGAAAATCAGAAAGGTTAAGTGATTGACTCTGTGTAACACAGTTCATAGTAATCTGCTATAGCATTCAAACTCAGGTCCTCCCAACTCTGTCTCCATAACTTTATCCACTGTGCCATAGTTCTACAAGGGAAAACAATTCAATTCAATAAAAATATATTCATAGACTATTCTGCACAGTTCAATGCCAGCACCTAGAAATACAAACCAAGAAACAAAATATTCCCTGACATTAAGGAGAATACTTTCAAAGGGGAGAAGGTCACCACAGTGACCTGGCAGTTTAATGGTAGAGATTAACAACACTCTCAGAGTCCAGCAGAGGAAGGGATCACCTCAAGTTGAGGTAGTTAGTCAAAAATACCATAGAAAACACCACAGAATAAAATGGTATTTGAGCTGCATCTCACAGGATAGGTAGAATCTGGATATACAGGACAAATGAGTGATATTCTAGGTTGGGAACAATGCCATGATTAATGCACAGAAGCAAAAAATACAACCTAAGAAGAGAATTTTGAGGGCATGAAGAGATGGAGAGACCGTAAGTATATCAGTTCACTAAGGATAAATATCTTGGTAGGGAGTAATGGGAGATGACTGTAAAGGTAGCTCACACCATTAAAACATAGATATATCTTCGACTTTATTTTATAATAACAAATGGTCATTGTCTCTTAAGCAGTTTCCCTTAGTCTAGGGGTCCTTCACCTTTTCTGAGTGTGTCGTACCCACTTGGCACTCTGGTGAAATCTATGGATCCTTTCTCAGAATCATTTTTTTAAAGCTGATAACTGAAGGAAATATTAAATTTCAGTTACAGGTTAGTGAAAATAAGATATAGGACTTTCCCCCCTCATCCTAATCCACAAACCCCTGAAGTTTATATATAGATGCACGAGTGGTCCATGGACTTTAGGTTAAGAACTCCTGCTCTAAGCTATCCTTTGCTTAAAGATTTGTTTCTATGGTTGTGAGGAAGAAACATTTCTATTTTATTTAAATTGCCTTTAGGTTTTGTTTCTATAAAAGTCCTTATGTAGCCTCCTCCTATTTGGGGTGCCTTGAATCTCACAGAAGTGACTATAGTCTAGAGATTTCCAAAATACCAAATAGTGAAAACCTGATCAGTAACCCTCTATGTTCCATTCCCTTTAGCTTCCAGTCTAAATAACCCAAATGCCCGAAGAGTTAAAACTCATGTATTTTTCTCTGCTTGGTTGTCAGGGTTAAGGAACCTCATATTTGATATGGTCTGTGAGAAGTAGCAAACATGCTTTAGCTAGCTGAAGGCCATGCTGATGATTTATGGCAGCTGAAAGCACAGAGTTCCTCAATTAGGGGTCAAAGCAGCAGTGAAATTTTTACCACACAACCATGAAATTCATTTTCTAAGACTCTGCTAGAGCTTTGAAAATCATTGCAAAGACACACTCTTTGGCAGAGGTTTGGCAGAGACATTTCATTGTTAATTTGGGGGATAATAACAGATCATATCAAGCAGAAACAAAGCAAAAAAATCAGAAATTTTAATGAATAGTACTTAATGGTTTTGTCATTTATTTTGCTTTCAAAATTCTAGTTTCTTTAACAATAGGATTAGATTATTAAGTAATTTATGTTTTTAAACAATAATTTTTAACCCATAACTAGGATTACTTTTTCTCTCTGGGTAAGCTTCAGAAGACTCAAGGGCAGAAGGAAGTTTACCACTTTGAAGTCAATGGGGTGGGTTTAATAGCTTGTTTAGTGTTAATGAATTATTCTTCATTATAATTTTTAAAAAATAATAATCATAATTTCTTAATGATTATTGATTTTTTCATTATTAGTTTTTTAGTGATCATTGGGTTTTTGGTATTAATAGCAAATCACTCATAATAATTAGGTGTTGTGATCAGTTTTTGCCTCACAGAAGAGTAAGTGCTTTGAGTGATGACTGAATTTAAGTTCCAAGAGATCAGGGGCTCTGAGGAACAGTACTATTTCAAGACCCAAGGGAACAGAGGACCTGAGAAGCAGTATTGATTGTAATACCAAGGGATAAAGGGACCTTTATGGATAAGTTTCAGATTGCAGATCAAGAGAGCAATGACCACAGCTCTCCCCAAATCAAATCACCTTGGAAACACCAGAAACTTCCAAACCACCAGACCTAACTCTGAAAACAGTAGTGCAAAAAAGACTATAACTTGAGATAGTGTTCTTTCTTCCCACACATATATCACAGGAATGGAGCCCAACTTTATTATAAAGTTCAGAATCAAGAATAGGTTGGAAAAATGAGGAGACAACAAGAATAACAACAAAAACCTGACAATAAAAGCTACTATGGTGACAGGGAAGATGAAGACCCAAATTCAGAAGAAGATAATGAAGTAAAAACATCTACCAGCAAAACTTTGAAGAAGAAAAAAATGTGAATTGGACAAGCCCAACAAGAAATCCTGAAAGAACTCCAAAATAATTTTAAAAATTAAATAAGAGAAGTAAGGGAGAAATTAGGTAAAGAAATAAGAGCAAAGGATGAAAATTATGAAAAGACAATTACCAGCTTGGTTTAAAAAAGGCACAAAATATTGAAGAAAATAATATAAAAAACCAGAATTTTCTAAATAGAAAAAGATAACAAAACTTCACTGATAAAAATACATAAAAAGCAAGATTAGCCAAATGGAAAAAGAGGTACAAAAATTTCCTCAAGAAATAATTCCTTAAAAATTGGGCAAGTGAAAACTAACGACTCCTTGAGACATCAAGACACAGTAAAATAAAGACAAAAGAATGAAAAAATAGAAGAAAATGTGAACTATCTCATTGGCAAAACAACTGACCTTGGAAAACAGATCAAGGAGAGCTAAGAATTAGTGCGCTACCTGAATGTCATGATCACAGGAAGGGCCTAAAAATCATATTTAAAGAAATTATCAATAAAATCCACCCCAAGATTGAAGAAAAAGAAAGTAAAATAGAAATAGAAAGAATCTACCAATCACCACCTGAAAGAGATTCTAAAATGAAAACTACAAGGAATATTATGACTGAATTCAAAAGTTCCTAGGTCAAAAAAAAATATTACTAGCAGCCAGAAAGAAATCTTTCAAATACTATGGAGCCACAGTAAGGATCATACAAGGTTTATCAGCCACCACATTCCATGAGTGGAGGTGTTGGAATATGATATTCTGGCAGGCAAAATAATTTCGATTACAAGCAAAAGTAAGCTACCCAACAAAACTGAGTATAATCCTTCAAGGAAAAAAATAGATATTTAATGAAATAGAGGAATTTCAAGCATTCATGATGAAAAGACCAGAGCTGAATAGACAATTTGACTTTCAAATACAAGATTTAAAAGAAGTATAAATATATAAACATGAAAGAGAAATTATAAGGGACTCAATGAGGTTAAACTGTTTACCTTTCTATTTGGGAAGATGATGCATGTAACTTCTAGGAATTTTGTTATTATTAGGGCAGTTAGAAGGATTCTGCATAGAAAGAGGGTGTGGGAGTGAGTGGATTATATGGGTATGACAAAAATATTACATTTAATTTTCAGGAAGTTGCTGCTTGGTCAAAGTTGTGTAGCTCTTGTGCTATGCTGTTAATTCCCTTTTCAATTCCTTCTGCCATGACTGTAATTTCTTTTCATTGTTTTCCTCTAGGTTTCTTATTTAGTTGACTATATATATTTATATATTTATATACACACATATACGTATATATGTATGTGTGTATATATATACATATGTGTATGTGTGTATATATACACATATGCATGCATATATGCTTTAAATTTATACATCTCTTTCCATAATTCTAGTTTAATTATTGATCAAACTGTTTTTGCATGAAAACTTTTAAGTTTTAGAGTCATTCTCTTTATTTGTGCCTGTGCCTTGAATGTCCCTGTCACCATAACAGCTATTTATGCTGGCATTTTTTTTCTTTGCTAATTCTTCCAGTCTACTTCCTGAATTCAAACTTGTTAGAGTTAGCCTCTGCTTACTTCTGGAGGGAAAGCCAGGGCTGGTCCTGTTCTTACTTGTGTACAGGTGTTTTCTTATTCCAAGACATTGAAATCTTACCAACAACCCTGGAAGATAGGTACAACAGGTATCAATTCCATTTTAAAGATGAGAAAAGTCAATGTCAGAGGCATTAAAAGACTTACACATGTTCATATAGCTAGATGTTAGAGGCAGGATTTAAACCTATATATCTCTTGCCTCCAAATAATTTGTTGCTCATCATACATATCTTTTTTACATTGCAAAACATTTGATTTACATACTTACTTCAAGAATACCTAGCCAGTTGAATTATGGAGAAGATAGATAGATGGATAGATAGATAGATAGATAGATAGATAGATAGATAGATAGATAGAAATAATCAAAGTTTATGTTCATAGTAGCATATTATACTTTTACCCCAATTCAACTCACTAAGTATTCAAGAAATAGTTATAATAAATATTTCTAAATGTTTTGTGATATAGAAATATTTCATAGAAAATAACTTTGGAGTCAGGAGAGTTATGGATTTAATCCTGTCTCTGATATCTACTAGGAATGCTACCATGGACATCATTCAACCTCTCTGAGTCTTGCTTCTCTCATCCTTAAAATGAAAACAATATTGTTGTAACTCTCTTCCAGGGTTTTTATAAGAATTAAACAAATCAATATTTGCAGAGTGATATGTAAATGTCAAATATCATGAAAGAATTCATAGTAGATGAAGAAATTGACACTGACATATGCACTTTAATACTTCATAGATCCATGGTTTCAATGGTTTGAGCATTCTTTACACTGTCAGTATCTCTCTTGATACATGATGAATTGATAGATTTCAAAATTTAAAAAAATCACTATACTATAACAATCTGTAAGTACAGGAATCCAAGAAATTATTAGAGTGGGATTGTGCAAGTCAAAGAAAATTTACTCAAGGAAGTTAGTTTTTTATGATTTAGTAATATATATATATATATATATATATATATATATTAACATGAGAATTTGATATAGCACAGATAATATGATTGATTTTTGGATATGCTCCAAGCTGTAGAATGGGGAGGGGGTGGAAACTATTGAGTTCTTAAAATTTAAGTGAAATCTCATTTCTTCATCATTTTTAATCAAAATGCTTTTGAATTGTTGTTAGCCATGTGTAGAATGAGAAGATCCTGATCCCTACTTACATAGTGTGAACTACTAAATGAATAAAAGAGAATGTTGGTATAAATTTTTGGAGGCATTAATTTATGCCCCTTGACTGGCTATCCATTACTGTAATTTTTAGGGGTTAATTAACTAAAACAGGTTAGAGCTCATTGTTCTGATGTCACATAATTATAATTATAAATAATAGGTGATTTGACCTTATCTAACAGCATAACTACATTTGAGGGTATGAACTAAGTTCTTCTGCTTCCTAGTAATTCATCACAATGTGTAATTGGAAAAATCTTCAGAAATCAAATGTGACAACTGACAGCAGGACACTTTCCAAATGTGACCTACAAATTGGTCATAATGGTGCATGATTGCAAAAGGTTCCTTTACCTGAAACATTTTTATTTAAATAATAATTATAGCAATAATAATGACAGTGATAAAATACATTAAATAAAAATAATTGAAAGGATTTTATATCAATTGTTAAAACTATTCAATTGGGGGGGAGGATAAAAATTACCAAAGCCATGGGATTAAATAAAAATACAGTTCACTACTCTCTTAATTGTTGGCAGTGTGATGGACAAATGATAAATTGGCATCCCCACAATGTAAGGAGAATGTAAGAAAGGTCCTGGGTGTATTGAGTAGTTCCCTTATGAATTTATGTTGAATTGGATCGAATAGTAGTCCTATCTATAAAAATTCAGCCAGAAATTCAAAACTTCCCTGGTTGTCCTTTCTAGCCATCTTGCTAGCATCACTTGGAAGTCTCTTAGTTTAGTGACTATGAAATAACCCTGTGACTGCAATCTCAATAGATATATTTACTCACTGGTGATTCAGCTCTACCCAAATTTGGAAATCAGATCCTTCTTTTTCTTTTGAAATGATAGCTTTTATTTTTATTGTTGTTATTTGATAAGATTTTCAAGGTCTATTCTTCCAAATGGAATTATGAGACCAAAGGGTATGATTATATTTGTAATTTTTCCTCTGTATTTACACATGAAAGCATTTAATGCTTCTCCAAAACGACACCAGCAATGAGTTTCATTACATACTGGTATTTTTTAATTCGATGACTAGGAAGCATAGTGTCTGGCACATATTAGGTTAGCAAATAAATGTTTGTTGATTGACTTACTCAAAGTAGTCCTAATTTACATCTCTGATTATTTATGTTTGAGCTTTTGCTATTAATTATTTTTAGGTTTTTTATTAATTAATTAATTAAAAATTAATTAATTTTTAATTTTTAGATTTTGAGTTCCAAATTTTCTTTCCATCTCTCCCCTCTCTCTATCCCAAGACAGCATGCATTCTGAATACCCCTTCCCCAATCTGTTCTCCCTTCTATCACACCCCTACTCTTTCTCATCCCCTTCCCCTTATATTTTTTTGTAGGGCAGGATTGATTTCTATACCACATTGCCTATATACCTTATTTCCCAGTTGCATGTAAAAACACTTTTTAACATTTGTTTTTAAAATCCTGAGTTCTAAATTCTCCCCCTTTCTCCTTCCCCATCCACCCTCATTAAGAAGGAAAGCAAGTCAATATAAGTTATACATGTGTGGTCATGCAAAACACTTTCATAATAGTCATGTTGTAAAATACTAACTATTTTTCCCTCCATCTTATGCCGCCCGCTGTTTATTCTATTCTCTCTTTTGACCCTGTCCCTCCTCAAAAGTGTTTGCTTCCAATCACCCCCTCCGCCAATCTACCCTACCTTCTATCATTCCCTTCTCTTATCCCCTTCCCAGTCTATTTTCCTGTAGGGTAAGATAGGTTTCCATAGGCAATTTAGTATATATGTATGTATAAGGCACCTTATACCACTTTTGGACTTCTCTAATTATTGGAAAAAAATTTCTTATATGAAGCCTAAATTTGCTTTTATAACTTGTAACCATTTTTCCTAGTTTTTATCTGTGAGGCCAAGCAAAGTGATTCCCCTTCTGGGTCACAAATCATCACTCCTGTTAAGTTGTTTTGGTATATCCTTAACCTCTGGTGGCAGGGCATACAATCCTAATGTTTTCATTGAATAGTTATTTAAGATAACATATTATAGAGGTAGTATGACAGAGAGGATAGAGAGATGGCCTATAAGCCAGGACAGTCTTTCAAATACCACCTCTGTCAAATACTGGTTATGTGAACCTGAGTAAGTCTCTTAGTTTCTCTGAACTCCAAGTAACTCTCTAAGACTTAAGTTTCAGAAAATCTTTCAAGCTGCATTGGAAGAGAAAATTTCCTCGCCTGAGAATTTCCTATACCATTATAACCATAGGTCTAATCCCTATTCCTAAGATGAAATATTATTTTAACTTCTTAAAATCTACATAAAAATAGTTTCAATATCCCAATGGATTCAAGTTTTGCTCAAAAAGTACTATAAATGATTTGAGAATACATGTTCTTTTCATAGTCAATGAAATGGTTATGCACACTTTTCTTTTTCTCCTGTAAAATCTTAAATTTAGAACTATATGCAATGTCCTTCAAATAACATTGATGACTTCAGAATATTGAAACTAAGTGAAACCCTTTTGAGATTAGACTTTCCTATAAAATAAAAAGGCTCTGTACATTTATCTTTTAACCTCCTAGAATTGAGTCTAAAATTATCTTCAAAAAAAGGAACTTGATATATTAGAGCTTTCAATACTGATCCAGTGACCTGTGTTGAACTAAATTCAGAGTAAAATTCTGAGAAAAGGATAAATATCCATAATTTTAAAATATGAGTTCTAGAACTTATTTTAAAGAATAGGTTACCAAATATAAATTTAAAGTGCTTTAAGGTGAGACATTTATGTTTATCAGACAAATATATGAAAAATATAATTTGAAAGAAAAGTAGCTGTAGGTTTGTAAAGTCTAAATCAATTATTTCTCTACTGGTATGGTAAGTGAGTGATTATCTAAGACTTTGGAAATAATATCTCTGGCTGATACGAGACATAGGAACCATAAATTGTTGCAAAGAAAAACAATGTATGCTTAAAAAATCATGGTTCTGTATAAATTCTCTTTTTTGTACTTCTATGTATATTAAAATTATGTGTATTTTGATGTTAAGTTCATAATAAAATCTATTGTTAAAATAAAAGAAAAATTCCATTTCTCTCTGTTTGTATATTTAAACACACACATATTTTTAGAGGGAGAGAGAGAGAGAGAGAGAGAGAGAGAGAGAGAGAGAGAGAGAGAGAGAGAGAGA